>NC_037680.1:31379152-31639792 GCF_003255815.1 Theropithecus gelada
AAAAAAAAAAAAAAAAAAAAAAAGTAACATAGGAACTTAAGGATCCATCGATGTCATGAGCATATAAAGTTCTTACCATTTTCCTCACTGCCAGACACACACACAAATGCTGGACTATTCCATATATTCCCCAGAGAAATCTTGATAATCTTGTCATGCATTTGAAGGTAAACCTGAGCTCTGATTCTATAAGAAAACACATATAGCACAGATGGGTAGCATGAAGGAAATAGATAAACTGGGACCAGTTGCCCAAGGACATACTCACCAACATTCACATTTCCTACTGCTGCTCTCCATTGCTGTGGCCCTTAGAGATGGCTTGGATGGAGGGTGAATAGTGTTCTGATATGACAGTCTCTAAAATCCCTGCCCTCAAGGAAAGGGAGGGGGTCCAAGTTGTAGCTCAGGAGGTAACCAAGTTTAATAATGAGTTTATTTTAATTGTTCATTCTTTTTAAAAATTCAGTCACTGACTCTTTAGTCTCTTTAATGTTTAGATGTTGTATTAGTTTGGGCAGAGACAGAAGGAAAGAGTGACATCAATAATTAAAAATGAACTGTAAGGAGAGGCAGAAATGAAACACATTGTCCATAGAACAGCATTTCTCACAAAGACATGCCTGGGCTGCAGTTTCTCACTGAAGTCACCTATTTCAAGAAGTTCCTGCCTGCCACCCCCAAATTAACTCTGCCAGGACCTGATGTAAACCAGTCCACATTAGACTTTATGAGATTTCTTTTGAAAAGTTAAAATTCCTCTATTCAAGGGAAGCATTCCTAGACTGTAATACTGGATGAGGGAAAAGCCAATACCCAGTTGACATCATCATATTTTGGCAAGAATCTGAGATCTGCGTCCAGTTTGAATTAATTGGGATGCCTAGTAAGTGTCATTTTACCCTTCTTTGTCAAAGTTGGTCCCAGCACTTACTAGTTCTAGTTTACGTCATGTATGACTAGTAATCATAGTTAAGGTTTATTGAGCTCTTATTATGCGCTGGTTACTTGCTGAGCAAGCAGTCTAATTTGTACTGTTAGTGTAAGTGAATGGCAGGTTTAACGAGACTGGTTGTGGATCTTCTAATCAAGGAGAGTTGAGTAAAGTGAAAATCCCAAGAAAGTGATACATATATACCTTACAACATGTAAATTTATATTTATCTGCCAACATTTTAATGTTTAGCTGAGGTCTTTTCTTCTAGTATAGGTCTGCTGAGTGGAGTTCTGCTTTGTTTTTTATTTTGTTTTGTTTTTGCCTTTCATAAACCATACCCATAATTAGCAGTCAAAAATTTCCACATTTCCTTTCTTGAAAGAGCAGCAGTAACTTTAGTATGCTTGGGATACATCTTGAACGCAAAAGCTTTCTAGATTTTTATGATTGTTTCCACTATCTTTTCCATTCATCTAATTCACACGATTATTTTCCAATGATTTGCCTTTTCTGAGTTTTTCAAGACTGAGTTTAGCTCTACTGCCCAGGCTGGCATGCAGTGGCATGATCTCGGGTCACTGCAACCTCTATTTCCCAGGTTCAAGTGATTCTTGTGCCTCAGCCTCCCAAGTAGCTGGGATTACAGGCGCACACCACCACGCTTGGCTAATTTTTGTATTTTTAGTAGAGACGGGGTTTCAAGATGTTGGCCAGGCTGGTCTCGAACTCCTGACCTCAGGTGATCCACCTGCCTTGGCCTCCCAAAGTGCTGAGATTACAGGCGTGAACCACCGTGCCTGGCCCTTTTCTGAGTTTTTCTAAAGCAGTTGAAGCTATTTTTTATAAGTTTGCATGCATTTTCATCTCTTTAATTAAATGAATTAATTATAATAACAAGTACAATGGGCATAAACAGTTTTAAGAATAAACACAATTGGCTGCTCTGCCTATGGAGTAGCCATTCTTTATTCCTTTAATTTGTTCATAATAATAACAACAACAAAAAGAATAAACACAATGACTTATTGAGAATTTGAATTTAATTGGTAGAAGCAGAAATGTGCACACATACAAGAGAGTAGACTACTAGCCTCAAGCAGTCAGTAATTCTGCATTTATTCCCAAGAACATTGAGAAGGCTGGTTTCCTTCCTTCTTTCCTTCTTTCCTTCCTTCCTTCCTTCCTTCCTTCCTTCCTTCCTTCCTTCCTTCCTCTCTCTCTTTCTTTTTTTTGTTTTTTTTTTTTTTGCTTTGAGACAGTCTAACTCTGTCATCCAGGCTGAAGTGCAGTGGCATCGTCACAGCTCACTGCAGTCTCGACCTCCTGGGTTCAAGTGATCCTCCTACCTCAACTTCCCTAGTAGCTGACACTACATGGGAGAGCCACCACACTCTGCTAATTTTGTGTGTGTGTGCATGTGTGTGTGTGTGTGTGTGTGTGTGTGTATGTAAACGAGTTCTCCCTGTGTTGTCCAGGCTGGTCTTGAACTCATGGGCTCAAGCGATCCACCTACCTCAGAGCTGGAATTACAGGCGTGGGCCACCGCGCCCAGCCGCAGCCAGTTATTTAACCTCTCTAAACCTTAGTTTCTTCAAAATGAGAGAAATAATATTCCCTACTTTCAGTGTTGCTATATTGGGATCAAGTGAAATCACTTAGGTAAGCACTGGCACATGGAAGGAGCTCAACAAACAGCACTTTTGAAAGAAATAAGAGCCAATCCATTTCTGTCCATTGTTCACTATTATCAACAGTGCCATTTTTCTTACCTGAGAGGCCTTCCCTACTCATGGTTTAGCTTCATCCTCACTGCTACCTAATGCTTCATTTGGCTGTTACTCCATATTAATTCTTCCTTTTTTTTTTTTTTTTTTTTGACACAGGGTCCCTCTCTGTCACCCAGGCTGGAAAGCAGTGGCATGCTCTCAGTTCACTGCATCCTCTACCTCCTAGGCTCAAGCAATCCTACTGCCTCAGCCTCCTAAGCAGCTGGGACTACTGGCCTGCGGCACCACACCTGGCTAATTGTTGTATTTTTTTGTAGATACGGGTTTCGCCATGTTGCCCAGGCTGGTCTTGAACTCCTGGGCTCAAGCAATCCCCTGGCCTGGGCCTCCAAAAATGCTGGGATTACAGTCATGAACCACCACACCCAGACTGATTCTTCCCTTCTAATAACTTGCTATGCCACATCGTAGGCAATTGGACTCAATAAATATCTAATTCTCACCCTAAACAAGACTGTAGTCAAAACTTTGAGATATAACAACAAATATGACACAGACTCTGTCTTAAATAATTTCCAGTCTAGTTAGTGATATAAAAGAGTACACAAATTCTATTATATGATGTATAAAAGCAGCCGAAATTAATCTATGGTGCTATGTCAGAATAATGATGACATTTTAAAGTAATGACAAAGAGCAAAATTAAAGGAAGCCTCTGGAGGGTTGTGTGACTGATCTTCATGGTTGTAATATAGATGTGTTCAATTTATTTTTTAAAAATCAAGCTATTGACTTATGATTTGTACACTTTTCTGTGTGTACATTATATATCAATAAAAATCTTACCAACAAAAATCAAAAGAGACCAGGCATGGTGGCTCATGCCTGTAATTCCAGCACTTTGGGAGGCCAAGGCTGGAGAATTGCTTCTAGAATCTAAACAGCCTGGGCAACACAGTGAGACTCCATCTCTACAAAATGAAAGATAAAAAAATTAGTCAGGCATGGTGGCCTGCGCCTTTAGTCCTAGCTGCTTGGGAGGCTGAGGTGGGAGGATCCACTTGAGCCCAGGAGGTTGAGGCTGCAGTGAGCTGTGATTGCACCACTGCACTACTCCAGCCTGGGCAACAGAACAAGACCCCATCTGAAAGAAAGGAAAGAAAAGAAAAGGAAAGGAAAGAAAAGAAAAGAATTAGCTCTTTAGTGAAAAATAAAAGATGAGCAGGAGAGGAGGGGCCAAGATGGCCAAACAAGAACAGCTCTGGTCTGCAGCTCTCAGCGAGACCAACGCAGAAGCTCAACTCAATCAGACATCATTAGAACTCGCCTGTAAAAGTCAAATACCTGTCCACGCCTTTCAACTCCAGAGAAGATATATCCAAGCTTTCTGAACATGCACAGTGCTCCTCCTTTCAGATGCCCTGCTTCTCTCAAAATGGACACTGACCAGGATCTTCAGAGAATTCCTCCTAGAGGTATCTCCCATCAATTCTCACTGCAGTTTAGTGGGAAGCAACATATGGCAGAACACACTTTATAATTTTTCAGCATGCCCTTCCTGCAAGGTTTCACGTAACACTTCAGACTTTAGGAGCTGGTCTGAGTTGGGAAGTTCAAAAAAATAAGAAACTGGTTTGGAACCTGAATGGCAAAAATGTCTGAGGTTTATGGAAATCCAAAGAAACAGGCAATTACATTGGTCTTCTAAAGACCTCTAAACCTGGAATGTGGTTGATAGAAGCTACACAAAGGCAAAATGTTTCCATTTCTATGTTTATATATAGCATAACTATCCCTTGTGTTTATATTTGCTTATATATTTGGAAAACAATAAATAACAAACCGTCTTGATAAAAAACAGACAACCTACAGAATAGGAGAAAATATTTGCAAACTATGCACCTGACAAAGGTCAGATATCCAGCGTCTGTAAGGAACACAAACAAATTTGTAAGAAAAAAACAGCCCCATTAAAAAGTGGGCAAAAGGCATGACACTTTCCAAAAGAAGACATATATGCGAACAACAAGCATATAAAAAAATGCTCGACATCACTAATCAGAGAAATGTAAATCAAAACTACAATGAGATACCATCTCACTCCAGTCAAAATTGCTTTTATTAAAATGTCAAACTATAACCGATGCTGGCAAGGTTGGAGGTAAAAGAGAATGCTTATACACTGCTAGTAGTAATGCAAATTAGTTCAACCATTGTGGAAAGCAGTGTGGCAATACCTCAAAGAACTAAAAACAAGACTAACATTCAACCCAGCAATGCCGTCGTTGGGTATATACCCAAAGGAATATAAATCATTCTGCCATGAAGACAGGTGCACATGTATGCTCATTGCAGCGCTATTCACAATAGCAAAGACATTGATTCAACTGAAATGGCTGTCAACAATAGACTGGATTTTTTAAAAAAAGTGGTACATATATACTGCGGAATACTATGCAGCCATGAAAAAGAATGAGAACATGTTCTTTGCAGCAACATAGATGGAGGTGAAGGCCATTATCCTTAGCAAACTAACATGGGAACAGAAAACCAATTACTGCATGTTCTCACTTATAAGTGGGAGCTAAATGATAAGAACTTACGAACATAAAGAAGGAAACAACAGATACTGGGGGCTACTTCAGGGGAGAGGGTGGGAGGAGGGAAAGAATCAGGAAGAATACTTATTGGGTACTATGCTTATTACTGGGTGATAAAATAATCTGTATATCAAATCCCCGTGACACGAGTTTATCTGCATAACAAACTTTGCACATGGACCTGTGAACCTTAAGTAAAGGTTAAAAGAAATAAACTATTAAAAAATAAACTGGGCACAGTGGCTCACGCCTGTAATCCCAGCACTTTGGGAGGCTGAGGCGGGTGGATCACCCGAGGTCAGGAGTTCAAGACCAGCCTGGCCAACATGGTGAAATCCCGTCTCTACTAAAAATACAAAAATTAGCTAGGCATGGTGGCAAACACCTGTAATCCCAGCTACTTGGGAGGCTAAGGCAGGAGAATCATTTGAACCTGGGAGGTGGGGGTTGCAGTGAGCCGAGATTGCACCACTGCACTTCAGCCTGCGCAACAAGAGTGAAATTCCATCTCAAATAAAAAAGAAAGACAATATATACTTAGCATAATAGCTTTGTGGAATTGAATTTATGGTTGCAGTCATGAATATGAAACTCGAATTGTAAAACTTTTTAAATGATTTTTTTGATGGTTATTTTGCAAATTAGTTACTATAGAGATCAAAATTTCTGGTAACTATTTACTGAATGCCATAAGAAAAAAATGTGGTATACTTTAGTCAAACCAAGATACTAGGGTTTGATAAAGCTTAATCAAATTTTTAAATAACTGTGTACCTTAGATTTTTTATTTAAAGTTATTCTCTTTAATAAACAAAATTTTCAGTTACCTAAATTCTTGCATATTAAATCTGTGAAACTGGTTTGCAATGTGTGGGTTCATCTTACAGAGTTAAACCTTTCTTTTGATTCAGCAGGTTGGAAACACTCTTTTTGTAGAATCTGCAAAGGAACATTTCAGAGCCCATTGAAGCCTATTGTGAAAAACCAAATAGCCTACCATAAAAACTAGAAAGAAGCTATCTGTGAAACTGCTTTGAGATGTGTGGATTCACCTCACAGTCAAACCTTTCTTTTGATTCAGCAGGTTGGAAACACTCTTTTTGTAGAATCTGCGAAGGGACATTTCAGAGCCCATTGAGACCTATTGTGAAAAACCAAATAGCTTGCCATGAAAACTAGAAAGAAGCTATCTGTGAAACCGCTTTGTGATGTGTGGATTCATCTCACAGAGTTAAACCTTTCTTATGATTCAGCAGTTTGGAAACACTCTTTTTGTAGAATCTGCGAAGGGACATTTCGGAGCCCATTGAGGCCTATTGTGAAAAACCAAACATCCCATGATAAAAACTAGAAAGAAGCTATCTGTGAAAAAGTTTTGCAATAAGTGGATTCATCTCAGAGTTAAACCTTTTTTTTGATTCAGCAGGTTGGAAACACTCTTTTTGTAGAATCTACGAAGGGACGTTTCGGAGCCCACTGAGGCTGATAGGGAAAAACCGAAAATCCTGTGATAAAAACTAGAAACAAGCTATCTCTGAGAACGCTTTGTGATGTGTGGATTCATCTCACAGAGTTAAACATTTCTTTTGATCTAGCAGGTTGGAAACACTCTTTTTTTAGAAACTACAAAGGGACATTTCGGAGCTTATTGGGGCCTATGGTGAAAAACCGAATATCCCACGATAAAAACTAGAAAGAAGCTATCTTTGAAAACGCTTTGTGATGTGTGGATTCATCTCACAGAGTTAAACCTTTCTTTTGATTCAGCAGGTTGGAAACACTCTTTTTGGAGAATCTACGAAGGAACAAGGAACATTTCAGAGCCCATTGAGGCCGATAGGGAAAAACTGAATATCCCGCGATAAAAACTAGAAACAAGCTGTTTGTGAAAATGCTTTATGATGTGTGGATTCATCTCACAGAGTTAATCCTTTCTCCCCCTTTTCTGCCCACCTGTGCCCCCACCACAATCTAGGACTTCTTTGTTGGGACTGCCGGAAGCCCATCACAACAGCTCCATGAGCCCTTAGGGCAGCCAGGCACTCCTTGCTGACTTCTACTGCCATACCCTCCTCACTCTGGAAGCTAAGCAAGGTCTGCCCGGCAAGGACTTGGATGGGAGACCACCTGGGAATACTTCAAGCAGTGAAAGCGGTGCGTTTTTGGCCTTCGGCTCCCTCCCTCATTTCCCCTTCAGTCAATGGGCTTCTCAACTGCCTCTGACACTTCTCTACCCCTTTTCCACCTGCCTGTAGCTTGGGATCTCCTTGTAGGGGACTGAGGCAGCAGCTCCATGGGCCCTTGGGGCGGACTGGCGCCCCCTGCGGGCGTCTATGGCGATACCACCGTGAATTCGGAAGCTAAGCGGAGTTGGGCCTGGCCAGGGCCTTGATGGGAGACCGCCTGAAAATACCAAGGGCGGTGAGCTCTTGGCTTCTCACTTTCCCGGGCTTTCCCTTTTACCTCACCATGCTTCCCAACCACCCCATCTTCTCTCCCTATGCTCTGCCCACCTGCATCTCTGATGCAGCCCGGGGGCTTCTCTATACTTGTAGGGTGCATGTTCTATACATGTAGTGTGCATGTAGTATACATGTATGTATGTTGCATCAATGTAGCAGGCATGTTACACATAATATGCATTTTGTGTACATGTAGTATACATGAATGCATGTTGCAAATATTAGTATTCATGTAGGCTGCATGTACTATACATGTAGTATGCATGTAGTATGCATGTTGTATGCAAACAAGCATGATGCATGTATTATGCCTACATTATACATATTCTGTACATGTCACGGTAGTATACATGCAATGGTATGCAGTATTCATGTTGCATGTATGTGGCATGTGTGTAGTATGCATGTTGTTTGCATGTATTATACATGTAGCATGCATGTGGCATGCAGTATGCATTTAGTATGCACATAGTATACTTACAGTGTGCATGCGGTGTGCATGTAGTATGCCTGTAGTGTGTATGTTGTATGCGTGTACTATGCATGTATGCATGCAGTATTCATTTTGTATATAGTACATATGTAGTGTACTTGTATATATGTAATATACATATTTTAACCATGTACTATGTAGTGTGTATGTTATATGTATGTAGTTAGCTTGTAGTATACATGTAGCATGCATGTAGTATGCACATCGCACACATGTAGTATACTTTTTGTATGTTTCATGTGTGGCATTTATGTGTCATACATGTAGCATACACGTTATATGCATGTTGCATGAATATAGTATGCATGTTGCATGCAGTGCATATGTTGTATGCATGTGCACATGCACTGAACATGTGTGCATGTTGTATACATGTATGCATGTAGTGTGCACATGGTATACATGTAGTGTGCATGCAGTATACATGTATACATGTAGTATTCAGGTAGTGTGCTTGTATGTAAGAGTAGTATGCATGTAGTGTGTGTGTTCTATGCATGTAGCATACATATTGTATGCAAGTTGCATTCATGTATTTTGCATGTTTCATGCATGTTGTATGCATATGCTGTACATATGTGCATGTTCCCTCTGTCACATGCATGTCAGATGTATGTTGTGTGTATATAGAAAGCATGTTTTATGCAACCTTATGCATGTTTTATGTATGTTGAATACATGTCTTATGCATGTTGTATGTATGGAGTATGTATGTTTAATGTGGCATGCATATTGCATGTATGTGGTATATGTTGTATGCATGTGATGTGCATGTTTTTTGTATGTTGTGTACCTATATTGTGCACCTAGTATACATGTAGTGTACATGTCGTATACATGTATGCATTAGTGTGTATATAGAAATAATTACATCCTTAAAAATTGTTGAATCCTCGTGAACAAAATTATAGCCTTCTATAAAGCAAAATTGGAGGAAAAAAAGATGAGCACAAGGCCAAGTCTTGGCCTTAAAGGCCCAATCTTGTTGCCATAAAAAGATCACAAGTGACAAGTTGGTGATAAAGAGACTATATCAGAACGAAAGACATCATGAAAAGTAGATTTAGTTTGCCTGGGAAGGACAAGGGTGAGTTGGGTGAGGGCAAGAGAGAGCATTCCTGAAGCACATGCTTTGAATAGCAGGCACAAAGACACAGTACTGGCCCAAAGAACGGCAAATTTTCTAGTTTGGCTGGGGTATCAGGTAAAATATGGACAATAATGTGAAAAAAGACTGGAAAAATAGGTTATAAATTGTATAAGGCCTTGAAAATGTGACTGAGGAATATGCATTCTATTTAATAAAAAATAGGGAGCCAGCCAGGCATGGTGGCTCACGCCTGTAATCTCAGCACTTTGGGAGGGTGAGGCAGGCAGATCACGATGTCAGGAGTTCGAGACTAGCCTGGCCAACATGGTGAAACCCCGTCTCTACTAAAAATACACAAATTAGCTGGGCGTGGTGGCATGTGCCTGTAATCCCAGCAACTTGAGAGGCTGAGGCAGGAGGATCGTTTGAACCCCGGAGGCAGATGTTGCAGTGAGCCAAGATCATGCCATTGCCCTCCAGCCTGGGAGAGAGGGCAAGACTCTGTTTCAAAAAAAAACAAAAGAAAGAAATAGGGAGCCATTGAAGATTTTTGAGCAGGTACACCTTTGCAAGATCAAACAAGTGGGAGAGGAATGTAAGATTAAAGGAACAGGAACTACAAGCTGAGCAATCAGGAGTCTGTCTCAAATGAAGTAAAAGGAAGATCTGAGGACTTGAACCAGGTTGTAAGCATCACACATGGAAAGGACAGGTTTTGTGCAGATGTCACCATAGAAAGAGACTCGGCCGGGTGCGGTGGCCCACGCCTGTAATCCCAGCACTTTGGGAGGCCGAGGCAGGCGGACCTCTTAAGGTCAGGAGTTTGAGACCAGCCTGGCCAACATGGTGAAACCCCATCTCTACTAAAAATACAAAAATTAGCTGGGCATGGAGGCGTGCACCTGTTATCCCATCCTTAATCTCCTGCCTCAGGAGGCTGAGGCAGGAGAATTGCTTGAACACAGGAAGCGGAGGCTGCAGTGAACCGAGATCACGCCGTGTACTCCAGCCTTGGCGACAGAATAAGACTCTGTCTCAGAAAACCAAACCAAACCAAACCAAACCTAACAAAACAAAACAACAAAAACAAAAACAAAAGAGAAAGACCTGATAGAACTTGAAAACCATTTGGAAACAAACGCAGGGGAGACAGAGCAAAGACAGACAATAGACCGGCTGTTCGGGAAGGTACTGGTGCATTTGCTGTGAGAAAACTCTAAACTATTAAACCTTTTTCTTTCCCTCTGTTTTGTCTCAATTAAACTTCATCTTTTCTGGGATAAGACTGTATGTCATAATTGCCTGTATCCTCACCTCCTAAACTGATGCTTTGAACATAAATGTATTCAGATAAATATTTGATTTTGACTTTTATCATGACAGGAACAGCATGCAGCCAAGACCTCCCACATTGCATCAGATAGATGAGGAGTCTGACTCTGCTTGCAGTTGTAGCTTTGCCAAATTCAATAATGCCCTGGTCTCAAAACTAGTTGAGCAGGAAAGAATTTCCAAAGGCAATCAAAGAGTCGTCACATGTCAAACATCCTTGTGTTTAATTCAAGGGATATCTGGATGTAAGAGTTAAGATTGTTTCCCAAAGAAGCTCTTCATTCAACCAATATGTATTTAAGTATCTTCTATGTGTCAGGCGCATTAAGGAACTCACGGAATTTGGAAAATGTTTCTTAAATAAATTGATGGGGTTTCAAATTTTAGACATTAGCAGCAAAGATGTGGATGGGTGCCTTTAATGACACTTAGTTGTCAGATTATGGGATAATTTAAAGTAGTCTCACAATCAACTTGGTTCAATGTTCTAGAAACATAGTACTTGGGCTTTTTATTGTTTTCTGAAACTAGCTTTAGCACCTGGGCTTTATATGAAGCCGGAAACTGACTTTCTAAAATACCTCTGAAAAGCAGTGTGGGTATTAGGTTTACAAAACAACCTTGAATTATTTTTTAATTACTGAAGGGTTGTGAGTTTTATTTCCTATGCTCTGGACAAATGCTGCCCAAAATAACATTTTAAACTGATAGAAGTGTTCATTCTGGGCCGAGCATGGTAGTTCACGCCTGTAATCCCAGCACTTTGGGAGGCCAAGGCGGGCAGATCACAAGGTCAGGAGTTCGAGACCAGCCTGACCAACATGGTGAAACCCCATCTCTACTAAAAATATAATAATTAGCTGAGCATACTGGTATGCACCTGTAATCCCAGCTACTCAGGAGGCTGAGGCAGGAGAATCACTTGAACCCGGGAGGTGGAGGTTGCAGTGAGCTGAGATAGCGCCATTGCACTCCAGCCTGGGTGACAGAGCGAGACTCCATCTCAAAAATAAAGAAAAAGCAATGTTAATTCCGAGCTATCTACACAATAGCCATTAGCCACATGTGACTACTAAGCAGTTGAAATGTAGCTGCGGTGACTGAATAACTTGATTTTATTTAAATTTAATTAATTTTGATTTAAAATTTAAATAGTCACACGTAGGTATTGACTACCATATTGGATAAAAAGCACAGTCCAAGATATTAGTAATTATCTTTCCCAAGGGTGCTCAGTCCTCCCAACAGCACAACTTAATGCTGAATAAATGTTTTGTACAAAAAATACTGACCTTTTATGTCAATTATTTGGCTGAAATTTCTCAGGAACTTGGTGGGGAGAATAAGGACTCCTGTGTCATTAATTCGGTTAGATTCCATATGTATTTATTGGCCACTTACTAAGTCTAAGTGTCAAACTCTGCTAGTGTAGGGGATACATTGGGGAAGATAGTCTTTGCTTTGGAGAAACTCATAGCCAATTGGATTTCATTTAAGAATTATTAATCTCTTTTTATTTTCCCCATAGAGTGCTGTATAGCTTACAATTATGTTGATAGTGAAATGGCTAAATGTTCTTTCATTTGCACATTGCTTCGACTAATGTTTACTGAAGACTCTTTTTGAATTTAAGCTCCTTAAGAGCAGGAAAAAATACCTTTCATCTCTCTCTCCCCACATATGAAATCCAGTATACAAAGGGGTCAAATAATATTTATTGAAATAAAAAAGAATGAAGAAATAAAAGAATGCCAGGCAGGTACTAGATGTTATTATTTCAATATGATGGCTGCCACTGACAAGTTCACAGTTTAACCAGAAGATTAGACATATGTTGTCTACCTAATATAACATTGAGTTTCTGAGAATGTGTTCCATGGAAACTCTAGCCTTGAGGAATTATCTAAGAAAAGATAACTGCATAGTCAAATAAGTATGTGGAAATTTATGTTTGCAATTCACTCCAGGATATTCAAGCCTCTGAGAAGTCCTGAAATAAAGAAACTTAATTAACCTACTATTTGCCAAATTAATTTTATTTGCTCTTTTTGCATAATATCCATTAACATGTCCCAGAGCTAATGCTCTGAAAAAACGCACTTCAGACATCTACCATAGAGAAATCATAATTATTATCTATTATTATGAATGCAGGCTATATTTAACATTCAAATTCAATCAATGTTATTGACCATAACAACAGACAAAAGAAAAATAATATGATCATCTTAATATGCATAAAATAAGCAATAAAGATTGCAGGATGTGAGATTAGTACATAACAATTATACTTCTATACACTAGCATTGAAAATCAGAAATGGGGGCTGAGCGTAGTGGCTCACGCCTGTAATCCCAGCACTTTGAGAGGCCAAGGCGGGCGGATCATGAGGTCAGGAGATTGAGACCATACTAGCTAACACGGTGAAACTCTGTCTCTACTAAAATACAAAAAAATTAGCTGGGTGTGGTGTCGGGCGCCTGTAGTCCCAGCTACTCGGGAGGCTGAGGCAGGAGAATGGCGTGAACTGGGGAGGCGGAGCTTGCAGTGAGCTGAGATCATGCCACTGCACTCCAGCCTGGGCAACAGAGCAAGACTCCATCTCAAAAAAAAAAAAAGAAAAGAAAAGAAAAGAAAAGAAAAGAAAAGAAAAGAAAAGAAAATCGGAAACGGAAATAAACGAAAATGATATAACTTACAATAGCATCAAAAATATACAATGCATAAGAACAAATCTGCAAATTACAGAATGTTGTAAGATAAAGAAAAAAATAGAAAGATATACAATACTCATGTATCAAAAGTCAATATTGAAAAGACATTAATTCTCCCGAATTAGACCTATAGATTCAAAGCAATCTCAATCAAAATCTCAGCAGCAGTTTTTACAGACGTTGACAAGTCAGTTCCAAAATTCTAAAGGAGGCTGGACATTGTGGGTCACATCTATAACCTCAGCACTTTGGGAGGCTGAGGCAGGAGGATTGTTTGAGCCTAGGGGAACGAGATGAGCCTGGACAACATAGCAAGACCCAGCCCCTCAAATAAATAAAAATTTTTAAAAATTAGCAAGGCATGGTGGCTCATGCCTGTAGTCCTTGCTACTCAGCAGACTGAGGCAAAAAAGGATCGCTGAGCCCAGAAGTTAGAGGCTGCAGTAAGCAATGATCATGCCACTGCACTCCAGCCTGGGCAACAGAGTGAGAGCATGTCTTTAAAAATAAAATAAAATTCTAAAGGAAATGCAGACAACAGTAACACAAGGTACTGAGGGCAGCGGGGAGGAGAAGTTAAAAGTTTTTGTGTGCAATTCAACTTAAGTTGTTATCAGCTTAAATTAGACTGTTATAACTACAAGATATTTTATGTAAATCCCAAGTTAACCCCCAAAAACATATCTATAAAAGTAACACAAGAGAAAAGGAGAAAGGAATCAAAGCATATTGATACAAAAATTCAACAAAACACTAAAGGATGACGGCAAGAGAGGAAAAGACAGACAAAAAAAAGCCTACAAGACTAACAGGAAACAATTAACAAAATGACAATAGTAAATCTTCCCCTGTCAATGACTACTTTAAATGTCAATGGAATAACTTCCCAATCAAAAGACATAAAGTGGCTGAATGGATTTAAAAAAAAAATACCCAACTCTATGCTATCTACAAGGAACTCACTTTGGATTTAAGGATACATATAAGCAGCGAGTGAAGGGAGAGAAAAAGATATTCCACGTAAATTGTAACAAATAGAGAGTAGGTGACTATACTTAGACAAAATAGGCTAAATCAAATTCTGTCACAAGAGACAAAGAAGGACATTATATAATGATAAAATGATAGTCCACCAGCAAGATATAAATAATATAAATACATGTACACCCAACATCAGAGTACCTAAATATGTAAAGCAAATATTGACAGAACTGAAAGGAGAAATAGACAACAATATAATAATAGTAGGAGACCTTAATACTTTATTTGCAGTAATGGATAGGACATCCAGATAGAAGATCATTAAGAAAACAGAGGCCGGGCGCGGTGGCTCAAGCCTGTAATCCCAGCACTTTGGGAGGCCGAGGCGGGCGGATCACGAGGTCAGGAGATCGAGACCATCCTGGCTAACATGGTGAAACCCCGTCTCTACTAAAAATACAAAAAACTAGCCGGGCGTGGTGGCGGGCGCCTGTAGTCCCAGCTACTCGGAGGCTGAGGCAGGAGAATGGCCTGAACCTGGGAGGCGGAGCTTGCAGTGAGCCGAGATTGCGCCACTGTACTCCAGCCTGGGTGACACAGCGCGAGACTCCGTCTCAAAAAAAAAAAAAAAAAAGAAAACAGAGAACTTGAACAACATTATAGACCAAAGGGGCCGAACAGGCATATATAGAACATTCCATCCAACAGCAACAGAATATACATTCTTCTCAAGTGCACATGGAATTTCCTCCAGGAAAGATCACATTAGGTCACAAAAAAATGTCTTCACAAACTTAGGAAGACTGAGATATCAAATACCTTTTGTGACCACAATGGTATGAAACTAGAAATCAATAACAGGAGGAAAACTGAAAAATTTACTAATATGTGGACATTAAACCATATACTCTTAAATAACCACTGGGTCAAAGACGAAATCCAAAAGGAAATTAGAAAATACCTTAAGATAAGTGAAAATGAAAACACAACATACCAAAACTTATGGGATACAGTGAAAGCAATACTAAGAGCAAAGTTTATTGTGATAAATGCCAACATTTAATGAAAGAAGAAAGATCTCAAATAAAGATGTCAAATAAAAAACCTATTTTTCCACCTCAGGGAGTTAGAAAATGAACAAACCAAGCCCAAAGTTAGCAGAAAGAAGAAAATAGCAATGATTAGGGCAGAATTAAACATAATTGAATTTTTTTTTTTTTTTTTTTGAGACGGAGCCTTGTTCTGTCGCCCAGGCTAGAGTGCAATGGTGCCATCTCACTCACTACAACCTCCAGCGCCCAGGTTCAAGCGATTCTCCTCCCTCAGCCTCCCAAGTAGCTGGGATTACAGCCATGCACCACCACACCTGGCTAATTTTTGTATTTTTGGTAGAGACGGGGTTTCACCACGTTGGCCAGGCTGGTCGTAAACTCCTGACCTCAGGTGATCTGCCCGCCTCAGCCTCCCAAAGTTCTGGGATTACAGGTGTGAGCCACCGTGACTGGCCGGAATTGAAAATTGGAAAAACAAAAACAAAAACAAAATCAACAAAACCACTGAGTTGGTTTTTGAAAAGATAAACAAAATTGACAAACCCTTAGCTAGACCAATTAAGAAAAAAGGAGAGGAGACTCAAGTAAATCAGAAATGAAAGAGTAGACATTACAATCAATACCTCAGAAATAAAAAGGATCATAAGAGACTACTATAACAATTATATACTAACAAACTGAATAATCTAGAGGAAACAGATAAATTTCTGAAAACATATAACCTACTAAAACTAGAAAATATAGAAAGACAGAGAAAGACTAGAAGACATAAAAAGACACAGAAAATCTGAACAGATAAATAACTAGTATGAAAATTGAATCAATAATCATAAACCTCCCCCCCAACCAGGAACAGATGACTTAAATGATACAAAATATTTAAAGAATATATATATATATACACACACACACACATACACAGACAGAGATAGAGAGAGAGAGAACAGATGGCTTAACTGATACCAAATATTTACAGGAGCATTAATGGCAATACTTCTTAAATTCTTACACAAAATTGAATAAGAGGAAACACTTTAAAACTTGTTTCATGAGGCCATGAAACAAAGCCCGATACTAAAGCCAGACAAGACAGTACAGGAAAAATACAGGCCAATATCCTTGATAAATAGAAATGCAAAAATTTTCAACAAAATAGCAAACCAACTCCAACAGTACATTCAAGGTATCATATGCCATGACCAAGTGGGATTTATCCCTGGGATGAAAGGATGGTTTAATGTAGAAAAATCAACTAATGTGATTGATATGGTTGGCTATGTCCCCACCCAAATCTCATCTTGAATTGTAGCTCCCATAATTCCCTCATGTTATGAGAACAACCCGGTGAGAGATAACTGAATCATGAGGGTGGTTCTCCCCATACTGTTCTCACGGTAGTGAATAAGTCTCGTGAGATCTGATGGTTTTATAAGGGGAAACCCCTTTTGCTTGGGTCTCATTCTCTTCTCTTGTCTGCCGCATTTGAGATGTGTCTTTTGCCTTCCACCATAATGTGAGGCCTCCCCAGACACGTAGAACTGTGAGTCCATTAAACTTCTTTCTTTTGTAAATTGCCCAGTCTCGGGTATGTCTTTATTAGAAGTATGAGTGAAAATGGACTAATACAGTGATATACCACATGAACAGAGTAAAGGGTAAAAATTCCATGAGTATCTCAATAGATGCACAAAGATCATTTGACAAAATTAAGCACTCTTTCATGATCAAAACTCTTAACAAACTAGGAATAGAAGGAAAGTATCTGAACATAATAAAGGCCATGTATTAAAAGCCCACAGCTAAGATTATCTTAATGGTGAAAGCTAAAATCTTTTCCTCCAAGATCAAGAACAAAACAAGGATGCCTGTTCTTATCACTTCTTTTCTTTCTTTTTCTTTTTCTTTTTTTTGAGACAGGGTATCGATCTGTCACTCAGGCTGGAGTGCAGTGTCACAATCATGGCTTACTGTAACCTCTGCCTCACAGGTTCAAGCAGTTTTCCCACCACAGCCTCCTGAGTAGATGGGACTACAGGTGCATGCCACCATATCCGACTAATTTTTGTAATTTTTGTGGAGGCAAGGTTTCACCATGTTGCCCAGGCTGGTCTCGAACTTCTGGGCTCAAGCCATCTGTCCTCCTCAGCCTCCCAAAGTGCTGGGATTATAGGCATGAGCCACCGTGGTTGGCCTAGTTCTTTTCTTTTTTCTTTCTTTCTTTCTTTTTTTTTTTTTTTTCTTTTTAATTGAGATGGAGTCTCACTCTTTTGCCCAGGCGGGAGTACAATGGCATGATCTTGGCTCACTACAACCTCCGCCTCCCAGCTTCAAGCAATTCTTCTGCCTCAGACCCCCAAGTAGCTGAGATTACAGGTGTGCACTGCCATGCCTGGCTACTTTTTTTGTTTTCAGTAGAGATGTGGTTTCACCTTGTTGGTCAGGTTGGTCTTGAACTCCTGACCTCAAGTGATCAGACCACCTCCCTCAGCCTCCCAAAGTGCTGGGATTACAGGCACAAGCCACTGCTCTTGGCCTAGTTCTTTTCAACATAGTCCTTGAAGTCCTAGCCAGAGCAATCAGACAAGAAAAAGAAATAAAAGACATCAGACAAGAAAAAGAAATAAAAAACTGAACTGTAGCCAAAAAACTGCTGGGAATGCTGAACTAAATTCTTCCTAAACTGTGATAGGCATACTTCTGCAAAGTGATTTCAGGTGTTAGACATGTGCAAACGTTTTATTTAATTTATTGTTTTTATTTTTCAAGACAGGGCCTCGCTTTGTCACCTAGGCTGGAGTGCAGTGGTGTGGTGTAATCACGGCTCACTGCAGCCTCAACCTCCTAGGCTCAAGTGATCCTCCCACCACATCCCCCCAGCAGCTGGAACCACAGGCACATGCCAGCACTCCTGGCTAATTTTTTTTTACTTTTTGTAGAGAAGGGGGTTTGCCATGTTGGCCAGGCTGGTCTCGAACTCCTGAGCTCCAGTGATCCTTCTGCCTCAGCCTCCCAAAGTGCTTGGATTACAGGCATGAGCCACCGCACCTGGCCTCAGACATTTTAAATTGCAATACTTCCACATTATTTTTACAATTGCCTTCTTAGTTATGGAATAGACAAAGTTTCTTTTCTAAATAAATGTATTTAAGTAAAAAAGGTGGATTCATTTGGGAAAAAAACACTAAAATTATGGAGTAGGTAATGACAAAAGTATATCACTGAATCTGTCGGGTAGAACCCAACTGACTGAACCTTAGGGAATATCAACTTGATCTTTAAGATTCCTTTGCTCAAAGTAGTAAAATTTTGTGCCATGGTTTCTCTAAAAGCATTATAAGGATTAAGAGGCTCATCTATTTTCTAAGGATGCTGTGAAAAATAATTAATAAAAAAGAATAATGGGGGTGGGCAGAGAGTATTTTCTGTACTTTATAATCAATTTTGCTATGAACTTAAAACTGCTCTAAAAATAAAGTCTATTTAAAAAACAACAAAAAACAAAAATAAGGTAAAAAATGGTAAAGTAATTCATGGTACAGGCTCAGAAAACTTACAGCACTCTCTACTGCAAAGTTATATGAATGGTGACAAGTTGTGTGTTTTGACCTCTAAATATGTGATCTTAATATCTCGCCTTTTATTATACAATTGAAAACTTACTCATCCATCTGAGGTCATATAAGGTAAGTAATGTTCACCAGAGGAATTTTAATATAAGGTAAGTAATGTTAATGAGGAATTTTATTCAGTATTATACTATTGTCTTGTGTACTTTATACATTTATCCCTATCAGTGTGGCCTATATTAGATTGTAAACCCTTGAAGGGGAGAATACCTAGCTGATGAAGATGCTCTTTTCTTTTGTTTTTTGAGACAGAGACTCTCTCTATTGCCCAGGCTGGAGTGCATTGGCACAATCTCGACTCACTGCAACCTCTGCATCCTGGGTTCAAGCAATTCTCCTGCTTCAGCTTCCCAACTGGCTGGGATTACAGGTGTGCACCACCATGCCTGTCAAATTTTTGTATTTTTAGTAGAGATGGGGTTTCACCATGTTGCCCAGGCTGGTCTCAAACTCCTGGCCTCAAGAGATCTGCCCGCCTCAACCTCCCAATTACAGACGTGAGCCACGTGCCCAGCCTAAATTGCTCTTTTCTGTAGCTGAACAAAATATTCCGGTGTAAAAATGATGGTAGTAACATGGTAGTATTTTTGAGGAACGTGAACCGAGTTCATAAACATATAAATCTGTTACATATGGGAATTTTATCTAGAAGTAACAGTGGTATATTATAAAGTCATAGAAGGCAATAATTCAACATATATTTTTTGAGCCTCAATACAGGTTTAGCCTTTACTTGTATACAGAACTGACTTCATGGGCCCTGTGCTTAGTTGAATGTCTATCATGAAAGTTTTAATTACTTTGTCTTTGAACTTGTGTTGTGTAAAGTGAAGTCTGATCTGACAGTGGGGCATACACATGAGCAGAGGAGAAATGCACAACACATGTGTTCACTCTTTCTTTCTTCTTCTTCTTCTTCTTTTTTTTTTTTTTTTGAGATAGAATCTCGCTCTGTCACCCAGGTTGGAGTACAATGGTGTGGCTCACTGCAACCTCTGCCTCCTGGGTTCAAGTGATTCTCCTGTCTCAGCCTCCTGAGTAGCTGGGATTACAGGCTCCTGCCACCACGCCTGGCTAATTTTTAGTAGAGTCGGAGTCTCACCATGTTGGCCAGGCTGGTCTTGAACTCCTGACCTCAGGTGATCCACCTGCCTCGGCCTCCCAAAGTGCTGAGATTATAGGCGTGAGCCACTGCATCTGGACCTCACTGTTTCTTGATGCCTCGTTTGCATATGGTGTTCCCAATACCAGATGAACACAGAATGCTGGTGAACCTGCAGTGTGACTCACAACAAGGGGATGCTAAGTGTTATATCGTAGCCTAAGTGGAGGTGCTGACAGGCCCCAAGAGGCTGGGCTTTCTACTTGAACCAGAACTTGTTTAGA
This sequence comes from Theropithecus gelada, assembly GCF_003255815.1. Lineage (NCBI taxonomy): Eukaryota > Metazoa > Chordata > Mammalia > Primates > Cercopithecidae > Theropithecus > Theropithecus gelada. The sequence continues at coordinate 31,399,553 of NC_037680.1, forward strand.
ATGCAGAAAGAAGGCAGTGGCATTCTAAGAAGCATGAAGACCAAAGAACCTTTTATACCCCTTCAAACTCATACTACTTCCCTGGATTAGCCAGCTGTTTACACTGAAAAGGACAGAAGGAAAGGCAAGATAGGGCAACCCACAGTTCCTTTTACTTTTTGATCTTCCTTTTCTCATCAGTAAGCCAAAGATAGAGTGTTGGTAGAAGGTACTCATATCAAGAAGTGAAATAAAAATATTGAGTTTGTTTGTGCAGCATTTCCATTGTTCTGGTAAGAACAAAATACGTATGTGTATACAAGCTACAAAATAAAAATTGTGTCATTTCAGATTCCACATACAAGTGAATGCTTTTATGTTTGCACTTAAAACTGGCATTGAAAAATGTAAAAATGAACAGTAAGATTCACGCTAATAATTAAAAAAGAATTTTACTTAGAACAACATTAAATTGCAAATAAAAACTGTCACAAGTCAAAAGAGAGATCACAGAAGAAAGGGAAAATCCTTTATATTTTAGTGCTTTTTACACCATTTTATTCCCTGCTTTTTGAACAAAGCATTCCACAAATTATATAACCTGCCCTGTTTGCAGAAATGGTCTATAAATGTGGGTGGGGTTGTTTGTGTGTTTGTTTTGAAGTGGAGTCTTACTCTGCTGCCCAGGCTGGAGTGTAGTAGCATGATCTCAGCTCACTGCAACCTCCGCCTCCAGGATTCAAGCACTTCTCTTGCCTCAGCCTCCTGAATAGCTGGGACTACAGGTGTGTACCCCCACGAGCAGCTGATTTTTGTGTTTTTTGTAGGGATGGGGTTTTCACCATGTTGGCCAAGCTGGTCCCGAACTCCTGGCCTCCTGTGATTCACCCATCTCAGTCTTCCAAAAGTGCTGAGATTACAGCTGTGAGCCACTGTGCCCGGCCTATAAATGTGGTCTTTACTAAATGTAGAAAGATAGACTATTGTAGTTTCCAAAGATGCGTTTTGGTCCAAATATTCTCCAATTCCATGTACCTTACATAGGTCTCATGGATCCTTAAAAGATCGGCTAAGCCCGCTTTACTGAGTAAAATGTTAGATGCCTTCTCTGAGCATCTCTGCCCCGAGTAAAGTTTATCACTATCCCTCTATGCTGCTGCTATGCCCTCTACTCAATTTTACTGTTGTGCTTCGCACAGCATGTTATGGTCAATCTGTTTATAAATGTAGCTCCCCTTTTAGCCTGTGGGCATCACAAGCCTGGCTCAGGGTAGATATTTAATAAATATTTGTTAATAAATCATTCAAATTGGCCAGGCATGGTGGCTCACACTTGTAATCCTAGCACTTTGGGAGACCAAGGCAGGAGGATCCCTTGAGCCCAGGAGTTCAAGATCAGACTGGGCAACACGGTGAGACCTGCCTTTACAAAACAAACGAACAAACAAAAAATTACCCATGCGTGGTGATGCACACCTGTGGTCCCAGACATTTGAGAGGCCGAGGTGGGAGGATCACTTGAGCCCAAGAGGTTGAGGCTGCAGTGAACTGTGTTTGTGCCACTGCACTCCAGCCTGGGTGACAGAGCAAACCCCTGTCTCAAAAAATGAATAAATAAATCACTGAAAAAAAATCAATAAATAAGCTTTTCAAATTACTTTTAAATTCCTTGTGAATAGAAAAGCTTCAGAAATGTCCAAGAATAGATTAATTTTCCCCTAAATTATCTGTCCATTTCCTTTGGAAGACCTCTGGGTAGGCACAATACCAAAGGAAGTGTTGGAGTTGGGATTTGGGTTCCTAATGTCTCTGAACCCTGGGCTCTTCTCACTCTGTGGCACTGCTTGCAATCAGAGAAGAGCCAAGTAGAAAAGCAAGAGCTTGCGCATCATGATTATTCCCATGTGTGAGTTTTAGTTATGACTCAGGGGCCTAAAGGTAGAGTGATTCCAGTGACCGGCCTTCCAGATTGCACTGTATATAAAACAGAGGGTCATTTGTTATTTAGTGACCCTTAAGCCCCATGCAACATTGAGTTGAGAGCCAAACCTACTTCAACTAAATGCCCTACATTTGGAGATGCTCATTGATTCAAGGTTCGTTAGCTGCAACGAACTTAGATGAATTATGCACATTGTATGACCTACATGGGAAAATGCAAATAGCAATGGAGACAAAACTAATGCAGAGCAATCCTAGGACTGCTGAGAGGAGTCACCATGCCCTCACCTCTTGAAGAGATTTTAGGACTTTTTTTTTTGGTTGTTTGTTGTTGTTGTTGTTGGTGTTGTTTTGAGACAGAGTCTCGCTTTGTCACCCAGACTGGAGTGCAGTAGCACGATCTTGGCTCACTGCAATCCCTGCCTCCTGGGTTCAAACAATTCTCCTGTCTCCACCTCCCGAGTAGCTGGGACTACAGGTGTGTACCACCATGCTCGGCTAATTTTTGTATTTTAGTAGAGACAGGGTTTCACCATGTTGGCCAAGCTGGTCTCGAACTCTTGACCTTAGGTGATCCACCTGCATTGGCCTCCCAAAGTGCTGGGATTACAGGCGTGAGCCACCTCGCCTGGCCAATTTTAGGACTTTTGGACTTAACAATAATTGAGTAGAAATTTCTTGAATGTATTTTCATCAAATAGATCAGGGGTTCCCAACCCCAGGGCCTTGGACTGGCATCAGTCCGTGGCCTGTTAGGAACCAGGTGGCACAAAGGGAGGTGAGGAGTAAGCAAGTATTACCACCTGAGCTCTGCCTCTTGTCAGATCAGTGGCAGTGTTAGATTCTCACAGGTGCACAAACCCCATTGTGAACTGCCACGCGAGGAATCTAGGTTGCGCATCCGTTATGAGAATCTAATGCCTGATGATCTGAGGTGGAATGGTTTTATTCTAAAACCATCTCCTCACCCCCACCTCACCACCATCCATGGAAAAATTGTCTTCTATGAAACCAGTCCCTGGTGCCAAAAAGTTGGGGACCACTGACATAGATGATATGCTTTCCAGATAGCCTAAACCCATGGTGGCAAGGATTAGAGCTGAATGAGCTCTCAATGAGAATGAGAGGAAAGAAATGGGATTAGGAAAACCATCAAGTTCACATCTAAGAGAAAATAAAGTTATGATCCAAGTCAGTCAGTCAAAAAACCAAGTCATTCAGCCTAAATCATTTTTGACTTGACACAGAAATAATTGGGCTAGGCAGGGTGGTTCATGCCTGTAATCCCAGAACTTTGGGAGGCTGAGGCAGGCGGATCACTTGAGTCCAATAATTCAAAACCAGTATGATCAACATGACAAAACCTCATCTCTACAAAAAATACAAAAATTAGCCAGATGTGGTGATGCACACCTGTAGTCCCAGCTACTTGGGAGTGAGCTGAGATCATGCCACTGCCACTGCACTCCAGCTTGGGTGACGAAGCAAAATTCTGTCTAAAACAACAACAACAAAACAAATGAATTCCCCCATCTATAAGTGGTAGAAATGGGTTAATCCTGACACTTTGCAGGAAACTCTGATTCCTATGTGTGCCTATTTTAATGAGATACAAATCAACCCCTTCTTGGAATTCTGTAACCCCTGGAGTACAGACAGTGACTCATCCATCTCTCCCTCTCACTTTTTCTTGTTCCCTTATGCCTCATTGTTGAATTTGCCCCCTTAGCCTAAATATATTTAGATAGAAGCAATGACTGGGCTTATTGTTGTGAAGTAATTGTATATATTCCTTTAATAATAAAATATCTAGTTTTGACTATGATAAAAAGGAACATCATGGTCTTGATAAATAATAAAATACCCATCTAATCAACAGTAAATTTGATTCTCAATGCTTCTTTTAAGGTAAGAGTTTTGGGCATACTAATAGGCTCAAGTCAAGTAAAGCCAAGGAAGTTCCAACAATGAGGCAGATAATTATCCCCCTGGCAAAATCCCAGGTCTCATACCAGTGTTGACTTGGCAAATCAGCCTGTATGTTTCAAGTGCTCATTAATTGTATGCCTTTTTAAAAATTGCTTGCTTAGTGCCTTTTAGCTGATAACTTGCAGGCACAGGCTTAAGGGCACAGCAAGAGAAATGGTGGCCATTAATAATGGTAACACCTGGATCGTCTTAACACATAAGGGGACTCTGTGTGTGTGTGTGTGTGTGTGTGTGAGTGTCTGAGAGAGAGAGAGAGACGGGGGGGGAGGAGAGAGAGAGAGAGAGAGAGAGAGAGAAACGTGCCACCACGCCAACATTCCATTGTTCATGAATGGACCAGCTGCCTTCACAGCAGCTGTGAGCAAGATGAAAGAAACCAGACTTGCTCTAAGAAGACCTGGGTTCTTGTTCTACCACTGCCACAAGATGTTGGTGACCCTGTCAAGCCTTGGGACTTCTCTGAGACTCTGTTTGATGTAATGAGGAGCTTGAATAAAATGGTGTTTGAGTTTCTGCCAGCATACAATATTCTAGTATATAATCCCAGGATTATTAAAGAGGCTCATAGTTTCTTTCTATCTTTCTCTAGCTCATCCCACTCCAGTAGAAGGTTTGCATTTCCCTAAGAGGGCTCTCTTCATCATTATGCTCTTGCTATCCTTGCTCCTGCACACCAAACTGGCTCTTCTAATTTCTTATATATACAGATTATATCATAATCTGGTTTATTTCTGAGCCAAGAAGCAAGTTGCAAAAACCCCTCATCTCCAATTCAGTCAGACTTGAGGAAGTATGACACACTCCTTAGGAGCCAGGATGTAGTGCCCTGTGCCAAGCACTGGATGCTTTGCTATGCTCCAAGTTGCAGGTCCCTCCATATTCTCATGCTCTGATAACTGGCTCTTAAATTTCTTCTCCTGGCTCCTCTTCTCTACCCTAGGCCAAACCACTGGGCTTCAGACTTCTCCCTATCTATTGTTCAATTTTCTTATTATTAAAGTTCTACATGATCATGAAAGGAGATTTGAAAATTAAGAAATAGAGAAGAAACAATATATATTAATTCCACTACCCAGACAACCACCTTAAACTTTTTGGGTGCGTCTGTGATAGATTGTTGCAGCACCTCCCTGCAGCCATATCCTCGAATATCCTTCTCTCTCTGCCTCTGGGTTTGGCCAATGGGACAATAGCAAAGATATCACAGCAGACTTTTAAAATGGTTATGATGGGGCTTGCCCTTTCTTGCTGCTCTTGGAATATACTGCCACCATGTAAACAAGCCTCTGAGAGCCTGTTGAATGATGAGAGATACGCGGCCCCATCACATCAGCCAACCCCTCAGGTGATGGCAGCTCAGGTGATCACCCGAGGTGATCACGCAAAGCCTCAGGCGATGGTAGCTGAACACAGACATGTGAGTGAACCTAATCGAGACTAGCAGAACCACAGCTAAGCCCAATGCAGAGTGCCAACCCACTGAATCCTGAGCTAAGTAAATGGTATTGTTTAAACCACTAAGCTAAATACATGGTCTTGCTTATACCACTAAGCTTTCTCTTTTTTTTTTTTTTTTTTTTTGAGAAAGAGTCTTGCTCTGTCACCCAGGCTGGAGTGCAGTGGTGCAATCTCGGCTCACTTCAACCTCCGCCTCCCAGGTTCAAGCGATTCTCCTGCCTCAGCCTCCCAAGTAGCTGGGACTACAGGCACGTGCCACCATATCCAGCTAATTTTTGTTTTGTTTTGTTTTTTGAGATGGAGTCTTGCACTGTCACCCAGACTGGAATGCAATGGAGTGATCTCAGCTCACTGCAATCTCTGCCTCCCAGGTTCAAGCGATTCTCCTGCCTCAGCCTCCTGAGTAGCTGGGATTACAGGTGCCCACCACCACACCCGGCTAATTTTTTACATTTTTAGTAGAGACTGGGTTTCACTATGTTGGCCAGGCTGGTCTTGAATTCTTGACCTCAGGTGATTCACCCACCTCGGCTTCCCAAATTGCTGGGATTACAGGCGTGAGCCACCATGCCTGGCCTAATTTTTGTATTTTTAGTAGAGACGGGGTTTCACCGTGTTGGCCAGGCTGGTCTCGAACTCCCGACCTCAGGTGATCCGCCCGCCTCAGCCTCCCAAAGTGCTGGGGTTATGGGCTTAAGCCACTGCATGCCTGACCCCCACTAAGCTTTTATGTAGCAAAAGCTAATTGATACAATAATCCTTTAGTCTTTGTATACATAGCAAAATCAACATTATACTGTATCTACTATTCTTTTTTTATTCCACAGCCAGTGACTGATGAATCTATATACTATCGTAGAGCCAGCTCTTTGTCACATGACATTTTCTCAAGTATTTAATACTATTTTCCTCCTTATTTGAAGTTCCACTAGGGTGAGGATTTATATCTGTTTCGTTCAATGCTGTATTCCTGGCACATAGAACACTGCTGCAAACGGTGTTCAATAAACAACACTGTTAACTATAAATAATAGTTATTTATAGTTTTAAAAATATAGTTTATAAACTATGAAATATAGTTTATGAACTATAGAGTTTATAAATATATAGTTTATAAAAATATAAAACAATAAATAACAATAAATATTTCTTAAATGAATGATTAGAGGACATATTTTTTGATGGCTAAATAGTGTTATATAGAGATACTATCTATGCCCCGTTCTAAGTTCTTGTTTCTCTAAGTTTGGCATCTCAGCTTCACCCTAGGACTGGAACTCAAGTGAGCTCTTCTACTACCCAAGAACTGAAACTCTGCTCCTAAATCCGAGCTAGGAGATAGGGCTTTGCGTGTAATTTACAATCTGTGTCTTCTGTTGTCTTGTGAACTTCTAAGGATAAGAGTTGAGCTCCCAGAGTGCCTGGAACTTAGTGAACATTCAACCCAATGCCTGTGGATAACTGAAAAAATTAACCATGCACTGCAAAGGACTCCTCTGCCAGCAGCCCATATGTAAGTTTTTTGTTGTTCTTGTTTTAAGAACTATATCTTTATTGGAAACAATACTTATAATAGAGATTACTGGCTGGGTGTGGCAACTCAGGCCTATAATCCCAGCACTTTGGGAGGCCAAGGAGGGCGGATCACGTGAGGTCAGGAATTCGAGACTAGCCTGGTCAACATGGTGAAACCCTGTCTCTACTGAAAACACAAAAATTAGCCAGACGGGGTGGCATGCACCTGTAGTCTTAGCTACTCTGGAGGCTGAGGCACAAGAATCGCTTGAACCCCAGGAGGCAGAGGTTGCAGTGAGCCGAGATCATGCCACTGCACTCCAGCCTGGTCTGCAGAGTGAGACTCCATCTAAAAAAAAAAAAAAATAGAGATTACAATAATATCGTGATGGAGCATATTTATATCCAGAAGAAAGAGTCATAATTAGGAAAAGTCACCAAGGAAAAAGTTTCTTACATGGCTTTAATTCTATTTGGATCATTTTAGAGGCATGAGGAAATGAAGAAAGTAGGAAAATGGGAAACAGAAATGGGACATAGAGAGAATATAATACTCCAGTTTACAGTTTGTGATGGTCCATTATCTACCACAGAGATGAGCAATATCAGGTTTACAAGTTGGTTTAAATGTAATTAAAACATATAGATTAAAGCATGAACTTATGGAGTCTCTGAATCTGCTGTGATTCAGGGGGCTTCCTGATAAAAAAATTGACAAAAAGCATGAACTTAGACTAATGTCAAATAAAGAAGGAATATTAGGTCTGCCAAAGATTCTAGCTCAATTTATGTTTCTCTGTTGAAAGAAATGCTATGCCTTTGTGAAAACTGCCATTCTGTAAAAGTACTACTCAAGAATAGGACTCTGCTAAGGAATGTTAAAACTTGTGTTATTCACACACTCACATGTGAAATTCCAACACATTACTCTGATCGTAATAAACCTATGAGACTGGTTTAGACAAGCAGTCAGGCCTTGTTATATAATAAGAGTGTATGCATAAATTCTCATTAATTAATGTAATGCTGTTCTTTCCTTTTAAAGGATATTGGCTTAAGTTCTAACTTCAACCAAACATAACCCACGTACATGAAAATTTTAATTTAATCACTATATATATTTCTATTTCCAGCAACATTGCTTGTCATTCCATAACTACCAGCAAGTAGGAATAACATATATTTTAACTCTCTCTCTCTCTCTCTTTTTTTTTTGAGATGAAGTTTCGCTCTTGTTGCCCAGGCTGGCGTGCAATGGCATGATCTGCAACCTCTGTCTCCCAGGTTCAAGCGATTCTCCTGACTCAGCCTCCCGAATAGCTGGGACTACAGGTGCTTGCCACCATGCCTGGCTAATTTTTGTATTTTTAGTAGAGATGAAGTTTCACCATGTTGGCCAGGCTGGTCCCGAACTCCTGACCGCAAGTGATCCACCCACCTTGGCCTCCCAAAGTGCTGGAATTACAGGTGTGAGCCACCGCACCCAGTCCATTTTAACTTTCTCAGACTTATGAAAAGTCAGCTCTAGCAAGCCTTTGTTTCCAGCCAGGTGTTTTAACTGTTCTAGAACAGTTTAGGGGAGCTGCGCCACTCATCCCTCACCCTAGATTCCGGCAAGCAACTCTGATGGTATCTGATTTGTTTAAACTTCCTTGCAAGATTTCATTCAACAAAGATAAAAACAGGTTTTTATGTGCCAGTGCTATTAAAATCAAGGCCTTTCAATCCCCACCCCTCCTACTCTCACCTATGACTGAGGTCCCACAATTGCAGACTGTACTTGATACCCTGACTGTCCACAAAAATGAAGTAGAGAGAGGCTGGGTCAGAACAGGTGGCAGGGAGGCCAGGATAGCACCCCTTGGCTGTCCATTCAGTGCTAAGAATTGGAAGTCATCAGGAAGCATTTGTACAGCAGATACAGGCTGTTAGTTACCTCTAAAATATTCAGTGAAATAACAGGGATTACAATAGCATTGTCAGGAAGCATATTTATATCCCAAAAAAGTCTTAGTTAGAAAATAACGACAAGGAGGAAATGCCTCTTCTTCCTTGCTAACAAAATTCCAATTTAGTTCAGGGCTTCAGTGATCCCAAACCTAGACCAAATAATGATGATTGGTCAATGTCAATCATGATCATCCTTTCTCAGCCTTTTAAAAAATAGATTTTACTTTTCAGAGCAGTTTTAGGTCCACAGCACAACTGAGCAAAGGTAGAGAGCATTCTTATACACTCCTTCTCCCCAACCATACCACATCCCACACCACAGTGGTGCATTTGTTCCAACTGATGAACCAACACTGACACATCCTTATTACCCACAGTCCATAGCTTACATTAGTGTTCACTCTTGCAGTTATAAATTCTATAGGTTTTGACAAATGTACAATGTCATGTATCCACCATCGCAGCATCATATAGAGTATTTCACTGTCCTGAAAATTCTGTGTCCTGCTTATTTAACCCTCCACCCTCATAACCCCTGACAATCACTAATCTTTTTACTATTTCCATGATTTTGCCTTTTCCAGAATGTTATATAGTTGGTAACAAACAGGATGTGGACTTTTTAAAATGGTTTCTTCCACTTAGTAATATGTGTTTAAGTTTCTCCCATGTCTTTTCATGGCTTAATAGTTCAATATATTCTCCCATGTCTTTTCATGGCTTAATAGTTCACTGAATAATATTTCGTTGTCTGGATGTACCACAGTTTATTTATTTATCCATTTACCTACTAAAGGACATCTTAATTGCTTCCAAGTTTTGGCAATTATGAATAAAGCTGCTATACGCATTTGCATGCAGATGTTTGTGTAGACAAAAGATTTCAGTTTATTTGAATAAATGCCAAGGAGTGTGACCGCTGAATTGGATGACTCAGCTTTTAAGAAATTGCCAAACTGTCTTCCAAAGTGACTGTACCATTTTGCATTCCCATCAGCTGTGAATGAGAGTTCCTGTTGTTCCATATCCTTGCTGGCATTTGGTATTGTTAGTGTTTTGGGTTTTGATTATTTAAATAGAAGGGTAGGGACATCTTATTGTTCTAACTGGCATATCCCTAATGATATATGACGTTTATCTTTTCATATGCTTACTTGCCATCTGTATACCTTCTTTAGTGAGGTGTCTATTCAAGTCTTTTCCCAGTTTAAAAATCAAGTTGTTCATTTTCTTATTGTTGAGTTTTATAGGTTTTTTGTATATCTTGGATAACATATACAAATTATGTTCCTCCTTTATCAGATACATCTTTTGCAAATATTTTCTCCCAGCCTATGGTTTCTCTTCTCATTCTCTTTGCTTTGACAAAGCAGTTTTTAATTTGAATGAAGTTCAGCTTATCAATCATTTCTTTCATGGATCACGTCATTAGTGTTGCTTCTAAAAAATCACCACCATACCTAAGGTCATCTATATTTTTTCTTGTGTTATCTTCTAGGAGCTTTATACTTTTTTGTTTCACATCTAGGTATGTGGCCAATTTTGAGTTAACTATTGTAAAGGGTATAAGGTCTGTGTCTATATTTATTTATCTGTTGCATATAGATGTCCAGTTGTTCCAGCACCATTTGTTGAAAAGACTATCTGTTCTTTATTGTATTGCCTTTCCTTCTTTGTCAAAAATCAGTTGACTATATTTACATGGGGCTATTTACGGGCTCTCGATTCTGTTCCATGATCTGTTTGTCTATTCTTTCACTAATATCACGCTGTCTTGATTGTTATAGCTGTATAGTAAGTATTGAAATTGGTTAATGTCCGTCCACTGACTGTTCTTTTCCGTTAATATTGTGCTGGCTATTCTGGGTCTTTTGCCTCTCTGTATGAACTTTACAATCAGTTTATCAATAGTCATAAAATAATTTGTTGGGATTTTGATTAGGAATGCACGGAACCTATAAATCAAGTTGGAAAGAACTGACATCTCTTGAGTCTTTTTATCCATGAAAATGGAATATCTCTCTATTTAGATCTTCTTTGATCTCTTTCATCAGAGTTTTGTAATTTTCCTCATAATCCTGTGTGCATTTTGTTAGATTTATACCTAAGTACTTCGTTTTTTGTGGTGCTAATGTAAATGATATTGTGTTTTTAACTTCACATTCTACTTGTTCATTACTATTGAATTACTTGTTCATCTCCTATATTCATTTCATGTATAGGAAAACAATTGACTTTTGTATATAAACTTTGTATCCTGTAACCTTGATATAATTGCTTATTAGTTCCAGGAGTATTTTTGTCAATTCTCTCAGATTTTCCACATAGATGATTATATCATTTGCAAACAAAGACAGCGTTATTTTTTTCCCAATATGTATATCTTTTATTGCCCCTTCTTGTCTTACTGCATTAAGTAGGACTTCCAGTGTTGAAAAGGAGTGGCAAAACATATATTTTTGTCTTTTTCCTGATCTTATCAGGAAACCTTCTAATATCTCACTGTTAAGAATGATGTTAGCTGTAGGGTTTTTGTAGATAATGGTATTTGTCCGGTTGGGAAGCTTTCCTTGATTCTTAGTTTGCTGAGAGTTTTTATCATGAGTGGGTGTTAGATTTTGTCAAATGCTTTACATCATTGTGATTTTTCTTCTTTAGCCTGTTGATACGATGGATTACATTAATTGATTTTCACATGCTTTCTCTGCATTTTTAATGACTGAGTGTGGGCCTTGTGACCCAATCTATTCAACAAGGCCTTAAATAAAGTTCACTGGCTATGTGTAGGTGGATATGTTCTGGGTAATATTTCACTTTCTTGATAAACAGGAAGGAATATAACCAGCACTTGGCCTCCCTCTTTAATTTGGTCTTGAATGTGGATACAATCGCTGGAGATACAGCAGCTGTCTTGCCATTATGAGGGAGGAAAAGACTAGGAGAATTGCAGAGACATTAGCTGTACAATCACTGCAGTGTTGTTAGCAAATATCTACCTCTAGACATCTCGCTGTATGAGAAAAATAAACCCCATTTTGTTTAAGCCACTGTAGTTGGGTTTTATGTTAAACGCAGCCACATTGTTTTCAACAAATACCCCTGTCATTGCCACAATAAGACAGGTGGAAGTCATCAAAGAAGATCATATTGTTGCTTTGGTTCTGCAAGTGGTGTTCTGGTACCTAAGCTTGGGTAAGACTGACTAGGAAAGGGTAGTTGGCAGGGCCTGGAAGGGAGGGTTGCTGAGTGACACGAACAGGGACTCTGATTGCTAGGAAACCTCCCAGTGAGACCAGTTCCGAATAGGGAGATCAACACATGGCCAAGGGCAAGACCCACATCCCAGGGAAAGGGTGGAAAAGTATTCAATAGATGGCAAAATATAGTGATGAAGCAACATAGTGCAGTACAAAGCAGATGAGTCTAGGGGCCAAAGAAATGGGAAATTGAGTCCTTATTCTGCCACTTCTTCTTGGATGTATGACTTGGTGAAATTATTCCACTATTATTGGCCTCAAATATCTCTTCTATAATATGGGGAGAAAAATGGTCTGCCTCATAAAGTCAGTGTAGAAATTAAAAGTAATAATGTACTATATTTAAAGCTCGCAGTCATATCACCTTTGTTCCATTGCCCTTTTCACATGCTCAAAGTCAAAGTAAGGTTAGCAAAGAGATCAAGGTAACATCTGTCAGAAAGACATAAATTGGAGTGAAGCTTAAGTGTTAGTGAGTTACACTGATAGAAGCTCTGTGAATTAGAGGTCTTCTAAAGTCAGCAATCAGGCTGGGCACAGTGGATCATGCCTGTAATTCCAGCACATTGGGAGGCCGAGGTGGGTGGATCACTTGAGGTCAGGAGTTTGAGACCAGCCTGGCCAACATGGTGAAATCCCGTCTTTATTAAAAATACAAAAACTAGCTGGGCAAGGTGGCGGGTGCCTGTAATCCCAGCTACTTGGGAGGCTGAGGCAGAAGAATTGTTTGAACCCAGAGGGGGAGGTTGCAGTGAGCCAAGATCATGCCATTGCACTCCAGCCTGGGTGACAGAGTGAGACTCGGTCTCAAAGGAAAAAAAAAAAAAAGAAAGTCAGCAATCAAAAGTGTCTACCTGGATTTGACCACCCTTAAATGGGTCAAGGCTAGGGAGCAAAAAGCCCCTCCAAACCTAAGTGAATAAAGAAGTCAAGATATTAATATTCCCAGGGAGAAACAGAGAATTACTGGCATGTTCTTTGTACTGCTGGCAATAATAACCTGAATGTTTACAGTAAATATTTGTTGAATTAACAATATGTTAGAACACTAAATCTCTTTAGGTGTCCCTATAACAATATTTACTTGGCTTATAAAATCATTTCAGTATTTCTTTCCAGGTATAACTTGAGAAAATTTTTCTAGCTTCCACCCAAGAAGAGGTCTAAAATACATTAAAGAACAAACACCTTGAGAGTTTTGAACCAATGTGATATGATAGTTCATCACAACCAAAGTAAATTAAAATTATATTATTTTAGGAAGAAGCAAAATACAAAGGAGAGTTATGCAGTTTAACTCATGAAGGCATGTGGATTATAGTAATTGAAGTTGGTATTAGGGGCATGTTTAGTGAAAATTGCAAATATTTCTACAGAGTAGGAAAGATTTCCCATGACTGGATTTCCTCCAAAGTTAGATCTATTCATTCCTTAATCCAACAAGCAATTAGTGAGAATCTTCCATGTGCCAAGCATAGAACTGAAAGTATCTGGAGTATTAAAAAAACCCACTACACTACCATTCTAGTACCTATTCTTCCAGGACAATGGGTCCCAAACTCAGCATGCACAAGAACTACCTAGGTAGCTTTTTAAAAATGCATACTTCTGGCCGGGTGTGTGGCTAATGCCTGTAATTCCAGCACTTTGGGAGGCCAAGATGAGCTCAGAGATCACCTGAGGTCAGGAATTTGAGACCAGCTTGGCCAAAACGGTGAAACCCTGTCTCTACTGACAATACAAAAATCAGCCAGGTGTGGTGACTCACATCTGTAATCCCAGCTACTCGAGAGGCTGAGGCAGGAGGATCGCTTGAACCTGGGAGGTAGAGGTTACAGTGAGCCAACATTGTGCCATGGCACTCCAGCCTGGGCAACAGAGCAAGACTCCATCTCAAAAAAAAAAAAAAAAGCATACTTCTTGGGCTTACCGTATAAATGCTGAGGGCGAGTCTAATAATCTGCATTCTCATAAAGTACTTTAGATTATTCAAATGCAGATGGATGTGAACCACACTGTAAAGCACATTATTCTACAGCTAGAACTTATAAACTAGTCTGAAAGATTTAAAATATGTGTATGTACGTCTGTGTGTGTGCGCGCGCGTGTGTGTTTATGACATCTAGATAACATAAACATGTTCAAGGTAATGCAAAATAATGGGTTTCTTTGCTTGGAAATTAGGGGATGTATGAAGTGGTAGGAAGAGAGGAGTTTTATCAAGAAAGACTTTGTTGAACAGTTAAGTTTGAGCTCCAAGATGAACAGGAGCCTGGAGACTTGCCAAGAGATCACCAGGAGACAGCTACACCTGGGAAGAAGAGTTAGTTAAGGTTGAGGAAAAGGGAAACCAGTTAACATATTGCCTTGAATCCTGAAGAGTTTAGCTCTGATTCAACAGGAGCTTAAGAAAGCGACTGGCATAATGACAGTGTGAACTGAGATTTCTTATCCTAGAGCCTCCAATTGGGGTGTTCTGGAGTGAGAAGAGATTCAAAGTGTCGGGGACATTAGAACCAGAGCAACTCCATCTTGAATAGGGGCTGGGTAAAATAAGGCTGGGACCCACTTAGCTGCATTCCCAGGAGGGTAGGCATTCTTAGTCCCAGGATGAGATTAAGATACAGGTCACAAAGACCTTGCTGATAAAACAGCATGCAGTAAAGAAGTCGACCAAATCCCACCAAAACCAAGATGGTGATGCAAGTGACCTCTGGTGGTTCTCACTGCTCATTATATGCTAATTATAATGTATTAGTATGCTAAAAGACACACCCACCAGTGCCATGACAGTTTACAAATGCCATAGCAATATCAGGAAGTTATCCTATATGGTCTAAAAAGGGGAAGAACCCTCAGTTCTGGGAATTGCCCACCCCTTTTCCAGAAAATTCATGAACAATTCACCTCTTGTTTAGTATATAATGAAGAAGCAACAATAAGTATAAGCGGCTGAGCAGCCCATGCCACTGCTCAGCCTATGGAATAGACATTCTTTTGTTTCTTTACTTTCTTAATAAACTTGCTTTCACTTTATGGATTTGCCTTGAATTCTCTCTTGCATGAGACCTAAGAACCCTCTCCCGGGGGCTGCTTTGGGAACCCTTTCTGGTAACGAAAGCAGGAAGCTGTATCTATAATCCAGACCAAGGCAAGATGGTCTAGAACATGTGAAAACAAGGAAGAAAAGCTGAGAGGCTTACAAAAGAGAGTCAAGCAGAATTCCAAGGTGTGAGCTTTGGTAAATGGGAGGAGAATGATACCATTTGCCGTATTGGGGAAAGTCATGAGGGGGCTGTTGATGCCAGGACCATAAGTGGCAATAGGTCAAGTACACAGGGTGACAGACCAGGATGAAGGGTGCCAAGGCAGAGGTAGGAAATAAAAATATCCTGGTTTGAGGAGCAGATGGATCTGGGATTTCCTAGGAAGTCGTGATCATAGGAAACTAGAGCTAGACAAGTAAACAGTCCCAATGAGAAAACAGAAGAATTCCACAAGCTGGGGCAAAGCAGTGATTGAGACTGAGCAGAAGGCCACAGGAATCAAGGACAGTCAAGAATTACAGATAAAAAATATGACTAGAAAGAAAGAGATCCTGATTCTGGTGGTAATTCTGTCTTATCCAAAAGTTCCCTGCATATTTCCTATTGAGATAGAAGAAGTCCCAGGGTCTGGCATGCAAGCAGAAGCAGGGAGTGGTGTAGGGAGAAAGTGGAGGACTGAAATGGAACCAGGGAGCGTGCCTACACTTGGAGAGGAAGAGGCCTGGGAATGTAAAATATGCTTCTCTGGCCTGAGTGTGGTAATGTCCTAACTCCTTTGGTGTGGTAATGTCCATTTCACTGACTTAGCAACTGATGGTCAGCCAAAGACAGGGGTAATGATGAAAGGTAAGACACAACCACTTCTTTCCAATATACCAGCCAGTCATTCCAGAGGCACCAGAAACACTGGGCTCTCAGTGGACATTCTTCGTGAAGGCAGATTTCAACATTATGCTTCAGTTTCCTCATCTGCAAGATAGCAGTAAGAATAATACCTAACTGATACGGCGGTAGTAAGTATTAAATATATCATATATAAACCACTTCATTTCCTGACTTGCCCACAGTTAGCACTCAAGGTAAATTATTTGTTATTATTATCATTATTAACCTTGGTCTGGTGTTTTCTTTAGGACCTAAGCAATCATAGGCCACTACTTGGGGTCTTTCTGATACTTTGTGAAAATTCTAGGGCTGGACATGTGGCTCTCGCCTGTAATCCTAGCACTTTGAAAGGCTGAGGTGGGAGGATTGCTTGAGCCTAGGAGTTTCAGACCAGCCTGAGCAACATAATGAGACCTCATCTCTACAAAAGAAGTTTTTTTAAAGTTAGCCGGGCATGGTGGCTTGTGCCTATTGTCCTAGATACTGGGAAAGACAAGATGGGAAGATCGCTTGAGCCTGTCATGTTGAGGCTGCAGTGAGCCAAGATTGTGCACTGCACTCCAGCCTGCGAAACAGAGCGGCACCCTATCTCAAAAAGCAAAGCAAAACAAAACAAAACAAAACTCTGTTAGCTGTCAATGTAATTTGGGATGTCTTTCCAATAAACAGTGCTGAGTAGCTGAGACCACAGTTGTGTGCCACCACACCCAGCTAATTTTATTTTTTAATTTTATTTTTATAGAGACTGGGTCTTGCCCTCTTGCCCAGTCTGGTCTTGAACTTATGGGCTCAAGGCCTCCTCCTGCCTCACCCTCTCAAAGTGCTGGGAACTACAAGCATGAACCACTGTGCCCAGCCCTGGCTAATTAAAAAATTCCATCCTTGACGGGGCGCGGTGGCTCACGCCTGTAATCCCAACACCTTGGGAGGCTGAGGTGGGCGGATCATGAGGTCAGGAGATCAAGACCATCCTGGCTAACATGGTGAAACCCCATCTCCACTGAAGATACAAAAAATTAGCCGGGCATGGTGGCGGGTGCCTGTAGTCCCAGCTACTCGGGAGGCTGAGGCAAGAGAATGGCTTGAACCCGAGGGGGGAGCTTGCAGTGAGCTGAGATCGTGCCACTGCACTCCAGCCTGGGCAACAGAGTGAGACTCTGTTGTCAAAAAAAAAGAAAAAAAGAAAAATTTGATCCTTCTGCCTCAGCCTCCCAAAGTGCTGGGATTACAGGTGTAAGCCACCACATCTAGCCTGAACTCCTACTTTTAATCATTATCAGTGCAATAGAGATTTAAGAAAAAATTTATATATATACACATATAATTATATTTTTTTTTCTTTTTGCTTTGGGGGCTTGCTTCTTTCTCATGGATTTCAATTCAATATTTTCAATGGTTTCTTTTAGAGTCTTAACAGGCCGGGCACGGTAGCTCACACCTGTAATCCCAGCATTTTGGGAGGCCGAGATGGGTGGACCACCTGAGGTCAGGAGTTCGAGACCAGCCTGACCAACATGGTGAAACCCCATCTCTACTAAAAATACAAAAATTAGCCAGGCGTGGTGGTGCACATCTATAATCCCAGATCCTAAGGAGGCTGAGGCAGGATGATCGCTTGATCCCGGGAGGCAGAGGTTGCAGTGAGCCGAGATTATGCCACTGTACTCCAGCCTGGGCAACAGAGTGAGACTCTGTCTCAAAAAAAAAGAGTCTTAACAAAGACCTCCTAAGCTAAACTCAACAGAACAAAGCAGAGAGGCAATGAGAATTGGAGCTAAGACAGGCCTGTCTGGCCCCTGTTGTCAGCACTTTTCTAGTACTGTATAGATAGATGCATGAGGTTAGTGGAGTTCACTCTCTTGAGAGAGGATGAGCTCTGCAGATGTTTGTGACTAGTGATTTTAGTGCAGGCAAAGGACTTGATCCTTTGAGAGAGATCTTTTAGTTCTACTACTTAGTTGCCCAGCCCTCTCCCACTTCCTTCCATCAGTGAACTTTTCTTTGATCTTAATTGTGTGCAGAAAATGATTGCAACTAGAATGACAGAATGCAGTAAACATTTGTTAGTAAAATTAATCTGATAAAATCAAAATTGTCTAAGTAACACTCAGTAGCTCTGGACAATTTAATTTCTTCTATGCAGAAATGTAATCTTTGCCATCTATTGTCTATTTTTGGATATATATATGAATTGAGGGGTCAGGAAAAAACCTGCATAACCAAAATTCCACCTCAATATTTGGATACCTGACAAAGCTGCCCCCCTAACCAGTAATTATGTAACTGTGCAACTTACATAATTGAATCAATTATGCCTTATTCTCCTCCAAAACCTAAAAGCATAGCAAATGCAAATGTGAGAACTGATGACATTTTTAAGAGCTTTTAAAAAATTGCATAAACATATTTTAACATGAACAATTTCTTTGGCTGAAATAACAGCAGATACAATCTTTAGAGCAGTGTATATGCTATAATTATTCAATAGCTTTAAAATAACTTGGATTGCTCTATAAGTAGAGGCATTATTTTTTAATTGCAGACGAGTCACTTCCCAATGCCAAGCAATTAATCAGTGTTTCCTAAACCTGTCTGAAATGGGAACCACCTGGAATTTTTGTTAAACAAATTCCAGGGCTCACCCTAGACCTACTGAATTGGAATTTCTAGGGAAGGCATGTGGCAATCTGTATGTTCAACAAGTATCTAGGTGGATCTTATCAGGCAGATTGGGAAACACCGTTTGGATTTCTTTGACAGTGGCATTAGCTTCGTGGTTACTATTACACTGAGTGACCAGAATGAAGTTTCGTCATTGGAAGAACCAGGACATTAGGAAGCACTCTTGACTATGAACCAGTGCATGTTCTATTTTATGTAAGTATATCTTCCTGTTATTTGAAACAATTATTTCGTGTTTACATATACTCCCTTTATCCATTCAGGTACTGCAGAAAATTTTACTCTTTCAGGCTGGGCGTGGTGGCACACACTGGTAATCCCAGCACCTTGGGAGGCCGAGGTGGGCGGATCACCTGAGGTTGGGAGTATGAGACCAGCCTGGCCAACATAGTGAAACTGTCCGTCTCTACTAAAAATACAAAAATTAGCTGGGTGTAGTGGCACATACCTGTAATCCCAGCTACTTGGGAGGTTGAGGCATGAGGATTGCTTGAACCCAGGAGGTGAAGGTTGCAGTGAGCCGAGATCACACAACTACATTCCA
The DNA here is from genome assembly GCF_003255815.1 of Theropithecus gelada. Lineage (NCBI taxonomy): Eukaryota > Metazoa > Chordata > Mammalia > Primates > Cercopithecidae > Theropithecus > Theropithecus gelada. Next base: position 31,418,800 of record NC_037680.1, read on the forward strand.
GCCTGGGCGACAGAGTGACTCTATCTCAAAAAAAAAAAAAAAAATTCCTTCAATAATAGGTTCAAGATTAAATCCATTACCACCTTGAAAAGAGAACATAAGGAGAAAAAAATCTCTTATTGAACACCTAGCATGCACGAGGCATGATCCTGATGGTTGGTTTACATAAATTATTTTCCTTAATCTTAACAATTAACTCAGGCCGGGCGAGGTGGCTCATGCCTGTAATCCCAGCACTTTGGGAGGCTGAGGTGAGTGGATCACCTGAGGTCAGGAGTTCAAGCCCAGCCTGGCCAACATGGTGAAACGTGGTCTATGCTAAAAATACAAAAATTAACCAGGTATGGTGGTGGGCGCCTGTAATTGCAGCTAGTCAGGAGGCTAGCAGGAGAATAGCTTAAACCTGGGAAGCAAAGGTTGCAGTGAGCACAGATCATGCCACTGTACTCCTGCCTGGGCGACAGAGCAAGACTCTGTCTCAAAAAAAAAACACACACACACACACAAAAACTCATGGCATAAGTATTTATTTCCATTTTATACATGTAGAAACTGAGACTTGAAGAAGTTAATAAATTTTCCCTAGATCACTCAGTAAGCAAGAGAGACAGGGCTTTAATCCACTAAGCACATGATCTTACGAGGATACTAGCCTTAAGAGTATAAATTGTAAGTTGAGGAATTCAAATTCACTGAACAGAATAATTATGGGATCATGTGTTTGAGAAATTTTCTTCTCCGGAAGCCAAAAAAAAAATGGGAAGAAGAAGAAGGTGGCCAGCTGCAGTGGCTCATGCCTGTAGACCGAGGCTGCAGTGAGCTATGATGCTGCCACTGCACTCCAGCCTGGGTGACAGAACAAGACCCTGTGTCGGGGGCGGGGAAGAGGCAATTTCTCATATATTAGAGTTAAACGAGACGGAAGAAATGATGGGAGATTTCAGAAAGTTTGATTAACTCACATAGGACGGGAAGCCTCTTTTCTTCTTGTGAAAAGAAAGAAATTTATAGTTGTCCCCTAAAAATCAACTATCCCAAAGAACAAATAAGAAAAGTAGATAAAATTGAGTGAGATATGTAATACGTGTAATATGTATCTGTGGAATTGCATTTTACTACAACTTATTCTCTTTCTTGTTCCCCTCGAGTAGTTTTTCTCGTTGAAGTGGATGCAGCCAGAAACAAAAAGGCCCCAGTTGGGCTTTCTTGTTTTGAAAAATCTTTCTTCCAAAATGTTTGTTTTCTTAGACTTGGAAGGTGTTGAAAGGTGCCAGATGGATAGCTCTGGAGATTGTGAGTACTGTGTTTATCTGCAGAGGATGTTATGTGTGGATGGGATATCCTGGGCTTCCCGTGCAGCCCATCTTAGGAACTCTTGCCCTCCTGGACAAAAGTTAATATTCAGTTGGGAATTTGGGAAGACACCCTCAAATCAAAGCAGACACTGGCTGGGCTCAGTGGCTCACGGCCGTAATCCCAACACTTTGGGAGGCCGAGGCTGGTGGATCACTTGAGCCCAGGAGTTCGAGACCAGCCTCGGCAACATGGAGAAACCTCATCTCTACAGAAATACAAAAATTAGCTGCACAGTGGTGGTTTGAACCTGTATTTCTAGCTACTCTGGAGGCTGAGGCAGGAGGATTGCTTAAGTCTAGGAGCCAGAGGTTGCAGTGAGTCAAGATCATGCCACTGCACTTCAGCCTGGGCGATAGAGCAAAACCCTTTCTTAAAACAAAACAAAACAAAGCAAAACAAACAAACAAACAAAAAAAGCAGCCAGGTGCGGTGGCTCATGTCTGTAATCCCAGCACTTTGAAAAGCCCAGGCAGTCAGATCAAACAAGGTCAGGAGTTCGAGACCAGCCTGGCCAATATGGTGAAACCCTGTCTCTACTAAAAATACAAAAATTACCTGGGTGTGGTGGCATGTGCCTATAGTCCCAGCTGCTTGGGAGGCTCAGGCAGGAGGATCGCTTGAACCCGGGAGGCGGAGGTTGCAGTGAGCCGAGATCATGCCATTGCACTACATTCCAGCCTGGGTGACAGAGTGAGACTTCATCTTAAAAAAAAAAAAAAAAGAAAAAAAGAAAAAACACCATAAAAAAGCAGACACCACAAGTCAGCAGTATATTCCTTTGTTGCTGTCATTGTTGTCGATATCACAGGCTATAAGACCTTCCCATTCAATTATTTATAGGGTAGGATGTTAAGGAGGATTTTTTAGGGGGCAAAACAGTACACGATTGCAGGATGAAGGAGAAGATGAGAATCGGTGATAATGTTGTTTTCATTTTGTGATATATCTTTGTTTTATGTTGTCTTGGTTTTGCACGAGTTGCATCCAGAGCATCTCATATGACTTCTAGATGATAACTCATACAGTTTTCACAAATTCACAAATTCAGCTGCTTTTAAACTGGCCAATTGTTGGAGCAAGGCAGGGGATGGGTACCAATATTTAAGAGCCCATTCAGAAGGCCTCAATTTTTCACCTATTTTTTCCTCCTTTACCATTGGTTTATAATAATTGATGTGTCTGGATTCCAACAGAGACATGCCTATTTAGTATATATTTAGTATATAAGCCATTTTAAAAGAAGCTTTAATACATTCTTTATATGTGTGTATTTACAAATATATTAAACTTACATAAATAAAATGGTTTCTATGTTACTATTTTCATATCATTAAAAAATGACTCATGGAATTTTGCCAAATTTGGAGCATATGTTTATGTGGTGTGATATACAATGTAGGCCTAAAGAAGGTGGTATCTCAGAGATACAGGTTAGATAAGAGCTGGAATTTTAAATTTTACAAATAGTAATTTTCTGCAATGGTACTGGAGAGGTTGGAATCTACCAATATTTTTTAAATTATAAAGGTAGCATTATTTAGTTAAGATGTAATTAAAATTCACAATGACGGCCAGCTAGGATTCATACCTGTAATCCCGGGACTTTGGGAGGCCAAGGCAGGTGGATCACTTGTGGTCAGGAGTTCCAGACCAGCCTGTCCAACATGGTGAAACCCCATCTCTAACAAAAATATTAATGCCAAAAATTAGCCATGCATGGTGGTGTGTGCCTGTAGTCCCAGCTACTCAGGAGACTGAGGCAGGAGAATCGCTTGAACCTGGGAGGTAGAGGTTGCAGTGAGCTGAGAGCCACTGTACTCCAGCCAGGAAACAGAGCAACACTCCGTCAAAAAAAAAAAAAAAAAAAAAAAGAATGGGAACTTTTACTAGAACTCTCTCATCTAGAACTTCTACCAAAATAGCATCAATGAAATTTAAATCTCAACGAAAAGGAAAAATACTGGCCGGGCGCGGTGGCTCAAGCCTGTAGTCCCAGCACTTTGGGAGGCCGAGACGGGTGGATCACGAGGTCCGGAGATCGAGACCCTCCTGGCTAACACGGTGAAACCCCGTCTCTACTAAAAATCCAAAAAGTAGCCGGGCGAGGTGGCGGGCACCTGTAGTCCCAGCTACTTGAGAGGCTGAGGCAGGAGAATGGCGTAAACCCAAGAGGCGGAGCTTGCAGTGAGCTGGGATCCGGCCACTGCACTCCAGCCTGGGCGACAGAGCGAGACTCCGTCTCAAAAAAAAAAAAAAAAAAAAAAAAAAAAAAAGAAAAAAAAGAAAAGGAAAAATACTAGATTGCACATGTCTAAAGAGTTTCTGTATTGGGAGGTCTAAGGAAATCAGATAGAATGCAGCAAAGGGATAAAGATATTAAAAATATGAAAGAATAATTAAGATAACATAAATAGAATTAGAAAAAAATGTGTAAGCTTCAGAAGGAGAAAAAAAATGAGGAAAAGATAATATTTTTTAATTTTGAATTTTAATTTTTGTGGGTACATAGGAGGTACATATATTTATGGGGTACATGAGATGTTTTGATACAGGCATGAAATGCTTAATAATCACATCATGTAAAATGGGGTATCCATTCCCTCAAGCATTTATCATTTGAGTTACAAATAATCCAATTATACTCTGTATTTTACTTTATTTTATTATTATTATTTTTGAGACGAAGTCTTGCTCTGTTGCCCAAGCTGGAGTGCAATGGCACGATCTCTGCTCACTGCATCCTCTGCCTCCTGGGTTCAAGCAATTCTCCTCCCTCAGCCTCCCGAGTAGCTGGGATTACAGGCATGCGTACCACGCCCAGCTAATTTTTGTATTTTTAGTAGAGACAAGGTTTTACCATGTTGGTCAGGCTCGTCTTGAACTCCTGACCTCAGGTGAGTCCCCTGCCTCGGCCTCCCAAAATGCTGGGATTACAGGCATAAGCCACCGTGCTCGGCCTATACTCTTTATTTTAAAATGTACAATTAAATTATTATTGACTATAGACACCCTATTGTGCTACCAAATACTTTTTCATTCATTCTTTCTTTTTTTTCTCTCTTTTTTTTTGTACTCATTAACCAACGCTCTCGTGCTTCCACTACCCTTCCCAGCCTCTGGTAAACCTCCTTCTGCTCTCTATCTCCATGAGTTCAATTGTTTTGATTTTTAGATCCCACAAATAAGTGAGAACATGCAATGTTTGTATTTTTGTGCCTGGCTTATTTCACTTAGCATGGTGACCTCCAGTTCCATCCATGTTGTTGCAAATGATAGGATCTCATTCTTTTTTTTTCATCTCTGAATAGCACTCCATTGTGTATATGTACCATATTTTCTTTATCCATTCATCTGTTGATAGTCACTTAAGGTGCTTCCAAATTATGGCTATTGTTAATAGTACTGCAGCAAAACATGGGAGTGTACGTATCTCTTTGATATACTGATTTCCTTTTTTGGAGTGTATATCCAGCAGTGGGATTACTGGATCATATGGTAACTGTTTTAGTTTTTTGAGGAACCTCCAAACTGTTCTACAGTGGTTGTATTAATTATTCCCAGCAACAATGTATGGGAGTTCCCTTTTCTCTATAGCCTCACACCATTTGTTATTGCCTGTTTTTTGGATATAAGCCATTTTAAATGGGGTGAGATGATATCTCATTGTAGCTTTGATTTGCATTTCTCTGATGATCAGTGATGTTGAATACTTTTTCATATGCCCATTTCCCATTTGTATGTCTTCTTTTGAGAAATGTCTATTCAAATCTTTTGTCCATTCTGAATCAGATTATCAGACTTTTTCCTGTAGAGTTGTTTGCGCCTCTTATATATTCTGTTTATTAATCCCTTGTCACATGAGTAGTTTGCAAATATTTTCTCCCATTCTACGGATTGTCTCTTCACTTAGTTAATCATTTCCTTTGCTGTGCAGAAGGTTTTTAACTGGATGTGATCCCATTTATCCATTTTTGCTTTAGTTGCCTGTGCTTATAGGGTATTATTCAAGAAATTTTGGCCCAGACCAATGTCCTGGAGAGTTTCCCCAATGTGTTTTGATAGTAGTTTCATAGTTTGAGGTCTTAGATTGGAGTCTGTAATCAATTTTAAGTTGATTTTTGTATATGGTGAGATAAAAAGGTCCCGTTTCATTCTTCTGCATATGGATATTGAGTTTTCCCAGCATCATGTGTTGAACAGATTGTCTTTTTTCCCAGTGTATGTTCTTGAAACCTTGTCAAAAATAAATTCACTATAGTTGTGTGAATTTATATCTGGATTCTCCATTCTGTTCTGCTGGTCCATGTGTTTGTTTTTATGCCAGTACCATGCTGTTTTTGTTACTATAGCTCTGTAAAATAATTTGAAGTCAGGTAATGTGATTCCTTCAGTTTTGTCCTTTTTGCTTAGAATAGCTTTGGATATTTTGGTTTTGTTGTGGTTCCATATAAATATTTGAATTGTTTTTTCTATTTCTGTGAAGAATGTCATTGATATTTTGATAGGGATTTAATTGAATCTGTAGATTGCTTTGGGTAGTATGGACATTTTAACAATATTAATTCTTCCAATCCATGAATATGGAATATCTTTTCACCTTTTGGTGTCCTCTCAATTTCTTTCATCAGTGTTTTCTAATTTTCATTGTAGAGAGCTGTCACTTTTTTGGTTAATTCCTAGGTATTTAATTTTATTTGTGGCTATTGTAAATGGGATCACTTTTTTGTTGGTTTTATCACATTCACTGTTGGCATATAGGAATGCTACTGATTTTTGTATGCTGATTTTGCATCCTGCAACTTTACTGAATTTATCAGTTCTAATAGTTTTTTTTTTCTTTTTTTCTAGATGGACTCTTGCTGTATCCGTCTGCTGCACTCTTGCTTCAGTGCAGTGGCGTGATCTTGGCTCACTGCAGTCTGCACATCCTGGGTTCAAGTGATTCTTCTGCCTCAGCCTCCTGAGTAGCTGGGACTACAGGCATGTGCCACCACATCCAGCTAATTTTGTATTTTTAGTATAAATGGGCTTCACCATGTTGGCCAGGCTGGTCTTGAACTCCTGACCTCAAGTGATCCACCTGCCTTGGTCTCTCAAAATATTGGGATTATAGGCATGAGCCTGGTACCAGGCCTGGCCTTTTTCTTTCTTTCTTTTTTTTTTTTTTGAGAGAGACTTACTCTGTTGCCCAGGCTGGAGTGCAATGGTGCAATCTCGGCTCACTGCAACTTCCGCCACCCAGGTTCAAGTGACTCTCATGCCTCAGCCTGGTATTACAGGTGCACACCACTACACCTGGTTAATTTTTGTATTCTTAGTAGAGATGGAGTTTCGCCATGTTGGCCAGCCTGATTTTAAACTCCTGACCTCAGGTGATCCACTCACCTTGGCCTCCCAAATTGCTGGAATTACAGGCACAAGACACTGCACCCAGCCAATCAGTTCTAATAGTTTTTTTTATGGAATCTTTAGGTTTTTCTAAATATAAGATTATATTGTCTGCAAACAAGGATAATTTGACTTCTTCCTTTCCAATTTGGGTGCCCTTTCTTTCTTTTTTCTGACTGCTCTGGCTAGGACTTCCGGTACTATGTTGAATAATAGTGGTGAAGGTGGGCATCCTTCTCATGTTCCAGAGGAAAGGCTTTCAGTTTTTCCCCATTCAGAATGATATACTAGCTGCAGGTCTGTAATATATGGCTTTTATTAAATTGAGGTATGTTCCTTCCATATGCAGTTTTTTTGAGGGTTTTTATCATGAAGGGATGTTGAATTTTATCAAATGCTTTTCCAGCATGTTTTTGTCCTTCATTCTGTTGATATGATGTAGCACATTGATTTGCATATGTTGAACCATCTTTGCATCCCAGGGGTAAATCCCACTTGGACACGGTGAGTTATCTTTTTAATGTATTGTTGAATTCAGTTTGCTAGTATTTTGTTGGGGATTTTTGCATCAATATTCGTCAGAAAATTTGGCCCGTAGTTTTCTTTTTTTATGTGTCTTTTTCTGGTTTTTGTGTTAGGGTAATACTGACTTCATAGAATGAGTTTGGAAGTATTCCCTCCTCCTCCATTTTTTAGAATAGTTTGAATAGGATTGCTATGAGTTCTTTAAATGTTTGGTAGAATTCAGCAGTGAAGCCATGGGCTCACGGGCTTTTCTTTACTCGGAAACTTTTAAATTATGGCTTAAATCTCATTACTTGTTATTGGTGTGTCCAGGTTTTGGATTTCTTCATAATTCAACCTTGATAGGTTATATGTACCTAGGAATTTGTCCAATTCTTCTAATTTTCCAATGTATTGGCATATAGTTGCTCATAGTAGCCACTAATGATATTTGAATTTCTGTTGTATCAGTTGAAATGTCTCCTTTTTCATCTCTGATTTTATTTACTTAGATCTTCTCCTTTTTGTTCTTAGTCTGCTAAAGGCTTGTTAATTTTGTTTAACTTTTTGAAGAAGCAACTTATAGTTTCATTGATCTTTTGTATTGTTTTCTCCATTTTGATTTTATTTATTTGTGCTCTAATCTTTATTATTTCATTTTTTTCTACTAATGATTTTGGGTTTGGTTTGTTCTTGCTCTTCTAATTTTTTAAGATGCATTGTTAAGTTGTTTATTTGAAGTTTTTCTTTCTTTTTTTAATGTAGGCACTTATAACTACAAATTTCCCTCTTAATACTGCTTTTGCTGTATCCCATAGGTTTTGGTATATTGTGTTTCCATTATAATTTGTTTTAAGAAAAATTTCAATTTCCTTTTTAATTTCCTTATGACCCACTGGTCATTCAGGAGCATACCGTTTAATTTCCATGTGTATGTATTATTTCCAAAGTTTCTCTTCTTATTGATTTCTACTTTTATTTAATTGTGGTCAGAGAAGATGCTTGATATTATTTCAGTTTTTTTGGAATGTCTTAAGACTTGTTTTGTGACCTAATATATGGTCTATCTGTGAGAATGATACATGTACTGAGGAAAATAATTTGTATTCTGCAGCTGTTAGATGAAATGTTCTGTAAATATCTTTTAGGTTCTTTTGGTCTATAGGGCAGATTAAGTCCAATGTTTCTTTGTTGATTGTCTGAAAGACCTGTCCAATGCTAAAAGTCGGGTGTTGAGGTCTCCAGCTAGTGTTACATTGAAGCCTCTCTCCTTCTTTAGCTCTAACAATATTTGCTCTATATATCTGGGTGGTCCAGTGTTGGGTGCACATATTTTTAAAATTGTTATATCCTGTTGCTGAATTGACCCCTTTATCATTATATAATGACCTTCTTTGTCTGTTCTTACAGTTTTTATCTTGAAATTTATTTTGTCTTATATAAGATAAAATATTCCTGCTCTTTTTTGGGCTTTCATCAACATGGAATATTGTTTTCCATTCACTTATTTCCAGTCTCTGTGTATCTTTATAGGTGAAGTGTGTTTCTTGCAGGCAACAGATCATTGGGTCTTCTTTTTTATCCATTCAGCCACTCTATGTCTTTTTTTCCTTTTTTTTTTTTTTTTGAGATGGAGTCTCACTCTGTCACCCAACCTCCACCTCCCAGGTTCAAGCAGTTCTCCTGCTCAGCCTCCTGAGTAGCTGGGACTACAGACATGTGTCACCACATCTGACTAATTTTTGTATTTTTGGTAGAGACGGGGTGTCGCTATGTTGGCCAGTCTGGTCTCAAACTCCTGACTGACCTCAGGTGATCCACCCGCCTTGGCCTCCCAAAGTGCTGGGATTACAGGCATGAGCTACTACACCCGGCCCACTCTATCTATTTTGATTGGAGAGTTTAGTTCATTTCATTAAATGTTATTATTGATAAGTAAAGACATGCTTCTGCCATTTTGTTATTTGTCTTCTGGTTGTTTTATGGTCTTTTCTTCCTTCTTTCTTTCCTTCTTGTCTTCCTCTTAGTGAAGGTGATTTTCTCTGGTGATATGAATTGGTTTTTTTACTTTTTGTTTTTGGTGTATCCTTTATGTGTTTACTGGTTTGTGGTTACCATGAGGCTTGCAAAAAATATAACCCATTATTTTAAACTGATAACAAAACTGTTTACATAAATAAGCACAGAAGCAAAAATAAAATTAATAAAGACTATGCCTTAACTTCATCCCCAGCCTTTTAACTTTTTGCTGTTTCTATTTATAATTTATTGCATTGACTATGTCTTGAAAAGTTGTGGTAGTTATTATTTTTTGTTGGTTAATCATTTTGTTTTTCCACTGAAGATAAGAGTAATTTACATACCACAGTTACAGTGTTATAATATTCCAGTTTTTTCTGTGTACTTACTATTATCAGTGAGTTTTGTACATTCAGATAATTTCTTGTGGCTGATTAACATCCTCTTCTTTTTGATTGAAGCACTCCTTTTAGCATTTCTTGTAGGATAGGTCTGGTGTTGATGAAATCCCTCAGTTTTTGTTTGTCTGGGAAAGTCTTTATTTCTCCATCATGTTTGAAGGATATTTTCACCAGATATACTATTCTGGGACAAAAGTTTTTTCTTTCAGCACTTTAAATATGTCTTGCCACTCTCAACTGGCCTATAAGGTTTCCACTGCAAAATCTGCTGCTAGATGTATTGGGCACCATTGTGCGTTGTTTCTTTCCTCTTACTGCTTTTAGGATCCTTTCTTTGTCCTTAACTTTTGGGAGTTTGGTTATTAAATTTCTTGAGGTAGTCTTTTTTGGGTTAAATCTGCTTTGTGTTCTATAACCTTCTTATACTTGGATATTGATATCATTATCTAAGTTTGGGACGTTCTCTGTTATTATGCCTTTGAAGAAACTTTCTACTCCAACTCTTTCTCTACCTTCTCTTTAAGGCCAATAAATATTAGATTTGCCCTTTTGAGGTTATTTTTTACATCCTGTAGGTGTGCTCATTGTTTTTAATTCTTTTTCTTTTGTCTCCTTTGATCACATTTTTTTTTTTTTGAGATGGAGTCTCGCTCTGTTGCCCAGACTAGAGTGCAGTGGCCGGATCTCAGCTCACTGCAAGCTCCTCCTCCCGGGTTCACGCCATTCTCCTGCCTCAGCCTCCCGAGTAGCTGGGACTACAGGCGCCCGCCACCTCGCCCGGCTAGTTTTTTGTATTTTTTTTAGTAGAGACGGGGTTTCACCATGTTAACCAGGATGGTCTCGATCTCCTGACCTCGTGATCCGCCCGTCTCGGCCTCCCAAAGTGCTGGAATTACAGGCTTGAGCCACCGTGCCCAGCCAGATCACATATTTTTAAATAGCCTTCCTTCAAGCCCACTAATTCTTTCTTCTACTTGATCAATTCTCCTATTAAAAAACTTATGTTGGGGCTGGGCATGGTGGCTCACGCCTGTAATCTCAACACTTTGGGAGGCTGAGGTGGGTAGATCACCTGAGGTCAAGAGTTCAAGACCAACCTGGCTGACATGGTGAAACCCCATCTCTACTAAAAATACAAAAATTAGCTGGGCATGGTGCAGGCACCTATAATCCCAGCTACTTGGGAGGCTGAGGCGGGAGAATTGCTGCAGAGATTGTACTACTGCACTCCAGCCTGGGTCACAGAGTGAGACTCCATTTCAGAAAAAAAAAGACTGATGTGTTGTGCACGGTGGCCCACACCTGTAATCCCAGCACGTTGGGAGGCTGAGACTGGCAAATCGCCTAAGGTCAGGAGTTCAAGTTCAGCCTGGATAACATGGTCAAACCCTGTCTCTACTAAAAATACAAAATGCAAGCCTGGGTATGGTGGCACACACCCGTAGTCCCATCTACTTGGGAGGGTGAGGCAAAATAATTGCTTGAACCCGGGAGGCAGAGGTTGCAGTGAGCCAAGATCACACCACTGCCTGGGTGACAGAGCAAGAGTCTGTCTCAAAAAAATAAAAAAACAACAAAACTGATGCATTCTTCAGTATGCCAATTGCATTTTTCAGCTCCAGAATTCCTGCTTGATTCTTTTAAATTATCTCCATCTCTTTATTAAGTGTATCTGATGAAATTCTGAATTTATTCTGTGTTATCTTGAATTTCTTTGCGTTTCCTCAACACAGCTATTTTGCATTACCTGTCTAAAGGGTCATATAGCTCTGTTTCTCCAGGATTGCTCCCTGGTGCCTTATTTAGTTCATGTGAGGCCATGTTTTCCTGAATGGTGTTGATGTTCTTCAGTGTCTGGGCTTTGAAGAGTTAGATATTTATTGTAGTTTTCTCAGTCTGGGCTTGTCTGTACCCACCCTTCTTGGGAAGGCTTTCTAGATATTTGAAAGGACTTGGGTGTTGTGATTTAAGTTGTATCTGCTTTAGGGGGCATCCCAAGCCCAGTAATGCTGTGGTTCTTGCAGTTTCATAAAGGTACCACCTTGATGGTCTTAGACAAGATCCAGGAGAATTTTCTGGATTACTCAGTAGAGGCTTTTGTTCTCTTCTCTTACTTTCTACTAAACAAATGGAGCCTCTCTGTTCCGAACATCCTGGAGCTGGGGTGGTGTGACACATGCACCCCTGTGGCCACCACCACTAGGACTACACTGGGTCAGACCTGAAGCCAGCACAGCACTGGGTCGTGCCCAAGGCCTGCTCTAACCACTCCCTAGGGATGGCCCATATTTACTGAAGGCCCTGAGGCTCTACAATCAGCAGGTGGCAAAGCCAGCTAGGCCTCTGTCCTTCCCTGCAAGGTGGCAAGTTTCCACGGGCCCCAAGCAAGGCCAGAGGAGCCATCTGGGAGCAAGGGTAGAGTTTAAAACCTTAGAAGTCTACCTGGTGTTCTATGGTACTGTGACTGAGCTCGCACTCAAACCATAAGATATAGTCCTTCCCACTCTTCCTTTCCCTTTCCAAAGGTAGAGGAGCCTCATCCTGTGGCCACCATCACCACCACAGGCCCGTGGGAGTTACTGCCAGACTACTGCTGATGTTCCCTTAAAGTTCAAGATCTCTTTTTTTTTTTTTTTGAGATGGAGTCTTGCTCTCGCCCAGGCTGGAGTGCGGTGGCATGGTCTTGGCTCACTGCAAGCTCTGCCTCCCGGGTTCACGCCATTCTCCTGCCTCAGCCTCCCGAGTAGCTGGGACTACAGGCGCCTGCCACCACGCCTGGCTAATTTTTTTTGTATTTTTAGTAGAGACGGGGTTTCAACGTGTTAGCCAGGATGGTCTCGATCTTCTGACCTCGTGATCCGCCGGCCTTGGCCTCCCAAAATCCTGGGATTACAGGTGTGAGCCACTGTGCCCGGCCAAAGCCCAAGGTCTCTTATGTCAGACTGTGGTGAATGATCTCTGACCTGTGACTCGCTATTCAGGGCAGTGGACTTCCCTCTGACACAATGCAGGTCCAGAAATGCCACCCAAAAGCCCTTTTGGTGCTTGGGGAGGGAAAGAACATTTCAGCTTAGAATTGCACAATCAAATAAGCTATATTCAAGACTGAGGGCAAAAAGACATTGTCATATAAGTTTGCTGTTCAAAAACTCTCAGTGAAAGAAATGCTAAAGAATGTATTTCAGTAAGAAAAAAAAGTGAATCCAGAAGAAAAAGTAGCATGAGAAAATCAAATGAATTTGTAACCATTTGGTAACTCTAAATAAGGATTTGCTATGCTACTGCTGCTGCTACTACTACTACTACTACTACTACTACTACTACTACTACTACTGGCTAGTGTTAATAGGGGTTAGAAACAAAGAGGAATGAAGAGAATAGACAACATTAACATGGAAGAAAGAAGGGGAGAAATTTGAGTTAGTGTGTAAGTTCCTTGAAGAAAGAGAATAGAAAAAATGTTTAATTTTTTACTTATTTATTTTTTGTAACAGCCTTATTGAGGTATAAACCGAACATATTTCAATTGTACAATCTGATTAAGAATGACATATGTATACCCTCGTGAAACCATCACCATAATCAGATTAATTATCATATCTAGCATCCCTAAAAGTGTGCTCACAACCTTTGGAATTCTTGCCTCCCAACTTCTCCCCACTCCCCAAACAATCACTGATCTGCTTTCTGTTTCTATAGGTTAGTTTGTATTCTCTAGAATTTTATATAAATGGATTCGTACAGTACCTACACTTTTTTTGTCTGACTTTTCTCATTCCACATAGTTTTTTGTTTTAGTTTTTGAAACAAGGTCTCACTCTGTTGCCCAGGCTGTAGTGAGCGCAGTGGCATATTCACAGCTCACTACAGCCTCGACTCCCTGGGCTCAATTGATCCCTCCAACTCGGTCTCCTGAGTAGCTGGGACTACAGGTGCATGCCATCATACCCAGCTAATTTTTGTACTTTTTGTGGAAATGGGGTTTTGCCATGCTGCCCAGGCTGGTCTCAAATTCGGGGGCACAAGCGATCTACTCTCCTCAGCCTTCCAAAGTGTTGCAAATATAATTGTGAGCCACTGTGCCCAGCCCTGCATAGTTAAGATTCTACTATGTTGAGTATATCAGTGGTCCATACCTTTTTATTACTAAGTAATATTTCACTGTTTATATGTACACCACAATTCACATATCTCTTCATTTATTGATTAACACTTGAGTTGTTTCAGTTTTTGGTCAAGTTAAGCTTCTGTGAATATCATGTAAATGTCTTTGTATGGTCACGTGCAACAGTGCTGGGAGCTGAGGTCTAATGTGAGGTAATTAGACCATGAGGGTGGAGTGAATGGATTAATGTTGTTATATGAAAATGAGTTCTTTTTAGAAGTTCAGCCACCTCTTGCTCTCTGTTGCCCTCTCTGTCTTTTCACCATGGGATGATGCAAAAAAAGTTCTCATCAAATGCTGGTGCCTTAATATTGAACTTCGGAGACACCAGAACTGTAAGGAAATATATCTCATTGTAGGTTTTTAATTTTTTAAGACAGGATCTTGCTCTGTCACTCAGACTGGACTGCAGTGCAAACTTGAAATCCTGGGTTTGGGCCATCCTCCTGCCTTGGCCTCCCAAAGTGCTGGGATTACAGGCATGAGCCAGGGTGCCTGGCCTCATTGTAGTTTTAATTTGCATTGTCTTAATGAGGAATAATGTGGAGCATTTTTTCATGTGTTTATTAGCCATGGATATATTTCCTTGGGCGGAGCATCTGTTCAAGTCTTTTGTCCGTTGTATTCTTATTTAGTTTTGAGAGTTCTTTATGCATTCTGGGTACAAGTCCTTTATCAAACATATAATTTGTAAATACTTTTTCTTAGTCAGCAGCGGATCTTTTCATTCTGCTAACTGTGTCTTTAGAATAGTAGATGTTTTTAATTGGATGAAGTCCAATTTATCATTTTTTTTCCTGCTGCCATACCTAAGAAATCTTTGCCTAACCCAAGGTAACAAAGATCTTTTCCTTTATTTTTTTTCTGAAGTTGTATAGTTTTGGATTTTGCACTTATTTCTACAATTGTGTTTTTTTGTTTGTTTGTTTGTTTGTTTTTTGAGACGGAGTCTTGCTCTGTCACCCAGGCTGGAGTGCAGTGGCCGGACCTCAGCTCACAGCAAGCTCCGCCTCCCGGGTTTACGCCATTCTCCTGCCTCAGCCTCCCGAGTAGCTGGGACTACAGGCGCCCGCCACCTCGCCCGGCTAGTTTTTTGTATTTTTTAGTAGAGACGGGGTTTCACCGTGTTAGCCAGGATGGTCTCGATCTCCTGACCTCGTGATCCGCCCATCTCGGCCTCCCAAAGTGCTGGGATTACAGGCTTGAGCCACCGCGCCCAGCTCTACAATTGTTTTGAGTTGTGTTGTAAATGGTGTGGGTATATATAAACGTTCATTTGTTGAATGTGGATATCCAATTTCTATACAACTATTGTTACAATCATTTGCTGAAAAGACTATCCTTTCTCCACTGAAATGCCATTGCACCTTTGTCAAAACCCATTGTCCATGTATCTGTGGTCCCACCTCTGGGCTCACCATTCTATTCTATTGATCACTCTATCTTAATATCAATATCATACTCTCTTAATTAGTGTAGCTTTATAATAAGTCTTGAAATCAGGTAGAATTTGTCCTCCCATTTTGTCCTTTTTTTGTTTTGTTTTGAGATGGAGGCTCGCTTTATCACCCAGGCGGAGTGCAGTGGCGCGATCTCAGCTCACTGCAACCTCCACCTCCAGAGTTCAAGCGATTCTCCTGCCTCGGCCTCCTGAGTAGCTGGGACTACAGGCATGTGCCACCACACCCGGCTAATTTTTTGTATTTTTAGTAGAGACTGGGTTTCACTGTGTTAGGCTGGCTCATCTCCATCTTCTGACCTTGTGATCTGCCTGCCTCGGCCTCCCAAAGTGCTGGAATTACAGGTGTGAGCCACCGTGCCTGGCCTTGTACTTTTTTTTACAAGTTGTTTTTCCTGTTCTAGGTCCTTGCAATTCCACATGAATTTTAGAATTATCTTATCAATTTCTACAAAAACAAGTGTCTTATGGAATTTTATTTTGGAATACAATAAATCTATAGACCTATTTGGAGGGAATTGATGTCTTAAAAATAATAAGTTTTCTGAGTTTGGAAGTTTGGACACAATATACTGTAATTTTCAGTGTGCAGGTTTTGCACATCTTTTGCCCGATTTATACCTAAGTATTTAATATTTTTGATGCTACCATAAATGGCATTTTTAATTTCATTTTTTTAAAGTTTATTTCTACTATAGAGTAACACATTTGAATTTTGTATATCAATCTTCTATCCTGAAACCTTGTTAAACTCACATATTAGTTCTAGTAACTATTTTATAGATTCCATTAGGTTTTCTACATAAAAGATCATGCAATCTATTAATGAAGACAGTTGACTTCTTCATTCCAGACCAGATACTTTTTTTTCCCTTTCATTCTTTTTATTTTATTATTATTATTATTATTTTTTTTTTTTTGAGACAGAGTCTTGCTCTTGTTTTCCAGTCTGGAGTGCAGTGGTGCGATCTTGGCTCATTGCAACCTACGCCTCCTGGGTTCAAGCGATTCCTCTGCCTCAGCCTCCCGAGTAGCTGGGATTACAGGTGCCTGCCACCACGCCCAGCTAATTTTTTTGTATTTTGGGTAGAGACAGGGTTTCACTATGTTGGCCAGGCTGGCCAGGCTGGCCTCAAACTCCTGAACTCAGGTGATCCACCCGCCTTAGCTTCTCAAAGTGCTGGGATTACAGGTGTGAGCCACTGCACCTGGCACTTTTTTTTCCTTTTTTTTTTTTTTTTTTTTTTCAGTCTTGCTTTGTCGCCCAGGCTGGAGTACAGTGATGTGACCTCGGCTCACTGCAACCTCCACCTCTCCCGGGTTCAAGCAATTCTGCCTTAGCCTCCACCTCTCCCGGGTTCAAGCAATTCTGCCTTAGCCTCCTGAGTAGCTGGGACTGTAGGCATGTGTCACCACGCCTGACTTTTTTGTATTTTTAGTAGAGACGGGGTTTCACCATGTTAGCCAGGCTGGTCTCGAACTCCTGACCTCAGGCAATCTGCCCACCTTGGCCTCACAAAGTGCTGGGATTACAGGCGTGAGCCACCATGCCTGGTCTTTTTCTGTTTTCAATAGAGACAGGGTTTCTCCATGTTTCCTAGGCTGGTCTTGAACTCCTGAGCTCAGGCAATCCGGCTAATTTTTGTATTTTTAGTAGAGACAGTGTTTCACCATGTTAGCCAGATTGGTCTCCAACTCCTGACCTCAGGCAATTCACCCATCTCAGCCTCCCAAAGTGCTGGGATTACAGGCGTGAGTCACTACACCTGGCCTTTTCCTTTTTTCAATAGAGACAGGGTTTCACCATGTTTCCTAGGCTGGTCTTGAACTCCTGAGCTCAGGCAATATACCTGCCTCGGCCTCCCAAAGTGCTGGGATCACAAGCATAAGCCGCCATACCTGGGCCAAAGCTGATGCATTTTATTTTGTTTTCTCAACTTACTGTAAATGGCCAGAACCTTTAGGACAATGTTGAATAAAAATGGTGAGATTGGATACTCTTGCCTTATGCCTGATTTTAGGAAGAAAGCATTTAGTCTTTGTATTCCTTGGAGTTCTCCGGAGAAACAGAAACACACACACACACACACACACACACACACCCACACACACAAACACACACAGACACATACACATAGTTGTTGGGTTTTTTTTTTTCCTTTTGAGACAGTCTCGCTTTGTCGCCCAGGCTGGAGTTCAGTGGCACCATCTCAGCTTGCTACAACCTCCACCTCCCTGGTTCAAGTGATTCTCGTTCAGCCTCCCAAGTAGCTGGGACTATAGGCATGCACCACCATGCCGAGCTACTTTTTGCATTTTTAGTAGAGATAGGATTTCACCATGTTGGTTATCCTGGTCTCCAACACCTGAACTCAAGTGATCCGCCTTCCTCAGCCTCCCAAAGTGCTAGGATTACAGGCGTGAGCTACCATGCCTGGCTGGAGTTCATGTATTTTGAAATGCTGTTATTGAGTTTTATGTTCTTCTGATGACTTCACCTCTTTATTATTAAATAACCAGCTTTGGGTTTTTTCTTCACATGCCTGTACTGATCTGTACTCCAATGAATACCGGAATGGCCACCTCTGAAGATCTCTGGAGATCTCTCTTCTTGCAGCTCCACTGGAAAAAAAAAAAAAAAAAGAAAGCCCGAGATAGGTATGCATACAACTTCCTAAACACACTGTGTGTGCTCAATCCCCCAGGGTAAGAAGAGCACTGTGCATGCGGAAGGCCTACCCTAAGGGAAGAATCATGGGAAAGAGAGATGGGATCTCACTGTTGCCCAGGCTGGTCTCAAATTCCTGGCCTCCAGCTATCCTCCTGCCTTGGCCTCCCAAAGTGTTGGGTTTACAGGTGTAAGCCACTGTGCCAGTTTGATATTCTTTATAACAAAGCCTGCAATATTTCTTCCCATACAGAATTTTCTGAAGATAACAAAGAGGCTAATTATTAATAACTGGATGCATACTATGAGATGAGAATTATATACATTCTTCTAGACTGTCAACTTCAAACAGAATTCAGAAAACTATGCCTGTAAACCAAATCCATTCATCTGCCTACTTTTATAAATAGTTTTATCGGAACACAGTAAAACCATTTGCAGTTTATTTACCTACTGTCTATAGCTGCTTTTGCACTGCAAGGACGGAGTTGAGTTGATATGACATAGACCATATGGCCCTCAAAGCCTGAAGTTTTTACTATCAGTCCCTTTACAGAAAATGTGTGCTGATCCCTGACTCAGAAGATACTATATTTTGCAAATTGTAAGTACAATAAAGTGATATTTTAACCTATTATCTATGTCACGTAACAAAACTACCTTTAAAACCTAATGGCTTAAAATGTTTTTAAAATGCAAAATTAGCTGGACATGGTGGCACACACCTGTCATCCTAGCTGCTGCTAGGGAGGCTGAGGTGGAAGGATCACTTGAGCCTGGGAGGTTGAGGCTGCAGTGAGCTGTAAGTGTGCCACTCCACTCCAGCCTGGGCAGCAGAGCAAGATTAAGGTCCTATCTTAAAAAGAAAGAAGAAAAGGAAAATGTCTATTAAAACTGTACTTAGCTTCCATGGACACTGAAATGTTAGAACATTTATCTTCTATGTGCATTTCGAAGCTATGCCAGGGATGGCTTGATCAGGGATTCCTCTACAGTGGTGTGATTGCTTTCAAAGAAGCTTTTCCATTATTCAGGACAGATACTTCTACAAGATCAGCTGTTTGAGGGATTGGAGCTAAGTTTTACTGGTATCTCCTCAGGTTCTAAATGTAAGGAACAGCTGTGCAGGTAAGTTCACTTAGTATCTTAGAAAGGCTAAGTGAACTTGGCCACAGAGTAGTAACCCTAAGATTTCTCCATGTTGCCCAGGCTGGTCTTAAATTCCTGGGCTCAAGCAATCCACCTACGTAGGCCTCCCAAACTGCTGAGCTTACAGGTGTGAGCCACTATGCCCGGCCCAGACATTTTCTTTTTTGCCAATATTTTGCACATGAGTTATAACAAATCATATATAATAATAATAATAAATGGAATATGCATTTTTAAATGATTGCTTGATTTTAATTTTGTGGGGAAGAGTGCTACAATTAAGGTAATATAAATGTCTTTTCTTTTCTTTCCCTCCATGCCTTCTCCCCCCAAAAAATTTCCTAAGATTTTGATGGAAGTTCTTATAGAAATTGTACAGTCCTATGGAGTATTTATTTCTCCTCTTAATAATCACAAATAACAACCAAATATTAGAGATTCCAAACATTGAAATGGCAGGAAAGTTCTTTTGGTTCATAGATTTGCACACTTTGTCCTTGGCTTCCCTCAAAGTGTGAGCTTATGAGAGAGACTAGATGTGATAAGACTTAAAGGGAGAAAAAGGTCTTGGTTTCTGGCAGAAATATAGCCGCAGGGAGCCATAAATGTAATCGAAAAGGCTTTCTCAACTGCAGAAAAGAATTCTAGCCTTTTTATTCAGATGGGCAACCCTCTGGGTGGGCTGATTTTGTGAGTCAATCAGATCCAAAGTATATGTCTAGAGATTACAAAGGAAATAAATACATTTGTGGGTCAGAAATGTCTCACCTGGTGCAAACTGCTTTCTTTCTCACTCATTTTCATTAGTTTGGGGTGTGTGTATATATAAAACTCCCTGCTTTTCTCTCAGATCAGTAACACATTTGCCACTAACTTTGATACAGCATTACTTTAGAAATACAGGTTACAGTTATTCAGAATTTTAAGTTGAATTTATTTATACTCTTTCCATTCTTTAAAGACTCGAAGTGGTTTAATAGAACACACATGATGTATTTGTGTGTATTTGTGTCATATGCTTTTGGAAAAAGTCACTTGTCAATTATGCAAATAGTTCTTGGAGTGTCTGCCATGTTTAAAGAATCTTGAAGTTTATAAAGATGAATGAAATGTCCTTGATGATTGAATCTTGGTGTACTAACTTGTCCAGAAACACTTGCTATTTACTAAAAGCATAACAACATTACCTGCATATCAAAATCACCTGGGGAGCTTGTTAAACATACACCGGCCCAGGCTCCGGCTCTCGGCTTAAGGAGATTCTGATAATATGCAGAGCTCAAGGTGTGTGTAGTTTTAACAAAAAGCTTCCCAAGTGAATCTGATACACATCTAGGATTAAGAAACACTGCTTTAAACTAAGAAAGGACTAACTGCAGAAGTTCAGCCACAAGTCAACCAGATGTATGCCCTTAACATTCACATGAGCAGTTGACTAAAGTCTCTTATAAGGCTATTTCTATTTCCGAGGTTTCAGAATGGGTTGTTACAGTCTGAAACATACCCCAGAGGACAGAGTCAGGTCTAATCTTTTCTGTAAGACACCTTGCTCGAGACTGCTGTGAAGGAATAAGAGAGCTGCAGTCAAAGATCATCCCAAAGCCTCCCAGAACACTCTATAATTATATCCATCTCACATGAAACATGGGTGTGTAAATTTTCTCCTTCGCTAGATTGGCAAGTATTCCAGTACAGGGCAAGTCTCTTTTTTTTTTTTCCTTCCACCAAGGAACACAATAACCCATACATAATAGGTGTTTGACAGGTGTTTTTTTTTTTTTTTTCTTTTAACTGAATTGAATCCTTACCCAGTTCCCAGGGGCTGACTATATATACCCATAAATTATACATTTGTTTATAGAACATTTCAATCACACCAAAGAACATATATATGGAAGAAAGAACGATGAACAAGCACCCATGGACCCCCCCCCCCGCCACCTCCCCGTTTATGAAACAGGACTTTGCCAATGCTTTTGAAGTTCTTTATTGAACTAGATCTTTTAAAAACAGCAACGATTTTCTGAATTTTAATCAGAAGGCATGCATTCCTTCATTCATTGATTGGATTCCGTCATGGTCAGACCTGCCTACCAAGTGTCAACATGATATACACAATGTAGGTATTCTACTGTTGGGGTGAGGAGGGTCAAAAGTGACATAAGCTATCTCCAGAGACGTACGGATCGCCCTTGCTGCAAATGGCCCCAACTCGGCCTGGCGCTCTGGAGCGGGCGTGGTTTCTGCGCGCGGACACTTTGGGCAGAAACTACGCGTCCCGGCAGTCCTCGGGGCGAGTGGGCGGAGCCGGGCCGGGGGCGGGGGCCGGGCGAGAGGGGGCATTGTGTAGGGGAGCGCGGAGCTGCATTTGTCTGCTGGAGGTGTTAGCCGATCAGGCGCAGCCGTGGCCGGCAAGGGCTGGAAGTGTCAGAGGCGGCCGCGGGCCCGGCAGAAGGCCGAGTAGGAGGAACCACGCGTCGGGGGCCGCGATCTCTAGCAGGGGGCGGTGTGCCAGCGGAGCACCATGCACATAGGCGCCCAGCGCCCCGACTACCCCTCCCGAGGAAAAGAGGCCGGGGCCGCGCTGGGGCGGCGGAGAGCATGAGGGAGGCCGGGGGGCGGCTCGGCTTGGAGCGCTGCTAGGGAGCGGTGCGCGCCGCACACCCGCCTGGGCACAGCGGAGGGTGGGGAGCCGGGCAGGTCGCGCCTGCGGGCGGGAGCCGACCGCCGGGAGCTGTTCTGATTTCCGACGCGCACGCTAGGGGCCCGGAGCAGCCCCCGGCCCCGGCGCGCCGCCGACATGGGCAACGCGGGGAGCATGGATTCGCAGCAGACCGATTTCAGGGCGCACAACGTGCCTTTGAAGCTGCCGATGCCCGAGCCAGGTGAACTGGAGGAGCGATTTGCCATCGTGCTGGTGAGTGCGCGGCGGCGGCCGGGCGCGGGGACCCGGGGCCCCCGGCCGGGCGGCGCAGCTGACCCCCGCCCCTCCCCTTCGCCCGGTGCCGGGAGCGAGCCTCCATTCCCGTGGGGTAGGCTCCCACTTTCCCCTTTGTGGCCCCCCAGCACTCCTCTTCACCCCCCTGGCAGTCCCCCGGGCTCAGCCTCTCGGGGTCCCGTGATGGGGATGGGGGCTCCAGGCGGGCTGCCCAGCCAGCCCCGAACCCATTGTCTGGCTGGAGAGGCACCTCACGGCGCGTGTGCCCGGGAGGTGCGGCGTGGGCGTGAAGGGAAGGTGGCGCGGGCTTGGGAGGAGGAGGCGGCGAGCCGCTTAGGCTTTTTTTTTTTTTTTTTTTTTTTAAACGAAACAAAACAAAACAAAAAACCCGAGCCCCTGCGGACCATCCCTCGGGCGGCCAGCCCTGGACCTGCGAAGTCCCCGGCAGATGGGGCGCGTGTGGCCGGCCGTAGGCGCCGCGCCGGGCGATGAGCGGAGGCGAACTTGGAGGGCGGACGTCGTGGCTTGGCCAAGGGGAGCTTCCCCGAAAGGGAAAGGGGAGACCCACAGCAGTGCGGCGCCTCGGCCCTTGGAGAGGAGCAGGGGCGTCTGAAACCCAGGCTGGGGAGAACCTCAGCGCGTTCCCTCTAGACTTAAATCTTAAACCACAAAAATGTGCAGTTTTGCGGGGACGTGTTGCGAGCTGTCCTGACTGCACGGGCGACCCCTCCTCTCCTCTTGCACTCCCAGCCAGGTCCCCCGCTCCCTGCTGCATTCCGCTTCTCCCAGCTTTCCAGCTCCTCGAATCCAGGACTCTGAAAACTCCTCTCTTTCTCCCTTTCCTACTGGGACTGTGTCTGGGCCCCTCCCAGCCGAGGCTTGTGCTGTGAGCTGCAGAGGGTGTGGCGGCTTGCCCCAGCCAGGATCTGGACTGCAGTTGGTCCCCAGACTTCCAGTTTTAGCGTCCCAGCCTCTTCTAAGGGATGTTGGGAGGGACACAGGAGAGATTGGACGCATTCCTATTCCTCACACTTGTACACTTCTCTTTTCCTACTTGGTTACCTCTAAACTCCACAAGACTAGGCAGCAAGGGAAACTCGTGATCCGGGCAGCCAACGATTGTCCCTGCCTGCGGGTTTTCTTTTCTTCTTTTGTTTTCATGAAAACTTACAACTTTGGCAGAGGACTCGAGTTCTAGATCAAAAATCGGTTTTCTGAGGTCTGCTCAGCGACAGGACGTTCAAATTGCCTGCCTTCAGGCCTTGAAAAAGGGATGGTTTGGTATGGGAAATGATGTTCTGGATGGCAGGTTAGCTGTGTGCTCTTTAGGAGAACTGAGCTCTCTCTCCCGCCACCTGGAAACTCTGGTGTGGCCGTCGGGGAGATAGATGAGGTTGCTTGGGTTGCTTTGCATCTCCTGTGATCTCCCACAGCTGCTCCCACCGTTGTGCAAGATGGGACACTCAAATGAAACGGCCTAGGCATAATTCTTAAGGCGGCCTGGGTGCATACCTGACCTGCTTTACCAGAGACAAACGTTTTTCTTCAAAACCCTCTTCCTACTAGACATGTGGTTCTTACCTGCTGGCTCTGGCTTTTTTTCCGCCTGACGCTGGCTTTTTTGTTTTTCCATCCATGCTGTGGTGCTCTGTGTGTGTGTGTGTGTGTGTGTGTGTGTGTGTCTGAATACTTGTGGTGGAGGAGCCAGTGACACAGGGAAACCAGTGCAGCAGCCATAATAATAACAATAATGCAATTAAGTTCTGCTTGACTAAGATAGCTTTTTTTTTTTTGCTTGAGCTTTCAGTTACCCTGCTGATTAATAACACATGGTGTGAATTAATCTTTAGAAAAATGATGTCCCATCATTAACATGGTGGATTTGTGTTCCTGTTAAGGCTAGCAGTTGCAAATATAGTATGTAGACAATTATGATTGTACATCCCAAGCTTCTTGGGGCAGTATTGTTGTGGCTACTTTACTTTGTGTCACTGTTACTGGGTGCAATTCCTTTTAAAATTGTTTACGATATTCTAAGCCTCTCAAACAAGAAACAAAAACAATACCAGTCTGACCTTTTTTTGAGTAGAGACAAAGTTTTTGGGGGACCATGTCAACTTGGGAACACTCTTCCTAGGGATACATTTGGACCGTTGATGCGTTCCTTCTCCCAAGTCAGCGCCGCTTGCTCTTTGACAATCTGAGAGAGGAGCTGAAACCTTCCAAATCATCTCCATAAGCCAATAGAAGTGCGCAGTGTTGGTGATTTGTTGGTTTTTTTCTGGAGTTGTATGTGTGATAATCTCAACTTTGCTTTTCTTTATGAGTTGCTTAAGAAATCAGTTCAAACCATTTAGTTCTCGACATCAAGCTTGAAGGACAAGTTTTAGGTGGCAGATTTTTAAGTATGTATGTGGAGGACAATGGAAATTGTGTTGGCGTTATTGATACCAGTTCAACTTTCTTGTATAATAAAGATCATACGGGTGTTTTGGGAGGAAAACCAGATAGTAATACTGTACAGAAAAGTGTCCAAGCACCTCATTGTAAGTATGGCTTACATCAATGATTAACAGACTTTTTCAAGCTAGGAAAACAATTCCTCCCAACCTCCAGCTCTAGAATATTTAAGGCCTCAGGGAGAAGTAAATAAAAATTAAAATGACAGAAGCCTATTTTATTTCTTGTTAGGAAAGCCTTAAGAGAGAACAAACCTACTCAGTAACTATCCCCTCCCTCCCCATCAGTTTATATGGGTTAAATTATGTGAATATAAAAAATTGGTGGGTATGAATGGAAATGAGAGAATAAAAGACTAATGAATTTACAGTAGAGGGGTGAACTTTGAAAAGTAATCTTTTTAATGAAAAAAATGAGTTCGTGACTAGCAAAAATTGGATCCCAGTCTTAGGAGTTTAATCCTCCCAAGGATAGGCATCTTCAGTATCATTATAGTAATAGTTATAAAACTTCTGTTTAAGGGAAAAGATTACTGTCTTAGTGTATACATTTAACCATTTGCTTCCCTCTACTGACCTTTCAGGTAGAGCTAGAAGGTGAGATACATGTACCTTTGTGTATGTGTATGTGCAGTGTTTCTGTTATACTCTAACCTATGTATAATTTATATGGAAGTGTTTCATAAATTATAAAGTCAGCCATGTACTTCAATCTTTGTTCTTTGATGTAAGGATGTATATGTTTCATAGGTAATATTAGCCTGTGTTTTTGGGGGGTTCTTCACATCTATAATAGCCATGTGGCCCTCCATTGTATTTGTTAACCATTGTCTAATTTGGGGGGTTACATCAAGCTTGTCAACCCACTGCCTGTGGGCTGTATGGGCCCAACACAAATTCATAAACTTTCTTAAAACATTATGAGATTTATTTCGTGATTTTTTTTTTTTAAGCTCATCAGCTGTTGTTAGTGTTAATGTATTTTATGTGTGGCCCAAGACAGTTCTTCTTCCGATGTGGTCCAGGGAAGCCAAAACATTGGACATCCCTGGGTTACATACACACATCCACAAATACTCCCATGTCCTTTATTTTTAAAGATGATGATAAGAAGGTGGTTCTTGGTGGATGTGGTGAACAACTGATGGTTTTTGTCTGAAAATACCTCTTTCTACATTAGACACTCCATAATATTCACTCATTTTTGGCTTGCAGTCACTGTTTACAACTTAAAAGGCACACCCTTGGATGCCTTTGTTGAAGAGCTATCCTAAAAATTCTTTTGTTGAGTTTCAGAGGAGAGGACAATTTTTAAGTCTCTGTCTTATCTGCTGTATCTTATGCAATATCAGGTATCAGGCAGCACTGCAAACAGATTTAAAATTATTAGGAAGTAATGGTTTAGGGCAGTATTATCTTATATTTGGTATCAGGAACTGCTTTGGTATCTGATTAATTTGAGTCCATTTCCTTCTCATTCTTTTCCCTCTTGCCCTGAGATTGAATGTGGTCATTTTGTTTTAAGAAGGAGTGGGAACATTTTCTGAGTATCTACTATGAGTAGGCCTTTTACCCGTTCTCATTTAATGCTCATAGTAACTAATGCTATCAGCAACATTATAGATGCATAAATAATGATTATCTAAGCTGGGCACGGTGGCTCACACCTATAATCCCAGCACTTTGGGAGGCTGAGGTGAGAGGATCGCTTGAGCCCAGGAATTTGAGACCAGCCTGGGCAACATAGTGAGATCCTGTCTCTATGAAAAAAGAAAACAAAGATTAGCCAGGTGTGGTGGCTTGCACCTGTAGTCCCAGCTACACAAGAGACTGAGGTGGGAGGATCATTTAAGTCCTGGGGGTCGAGGCTGAAGTGAGCCATGTTCGTACCATTGTATTCCAGCCTGGGTGACAAAGTGAGACCACGTCTCAAAAAAGAAAAAGATTACCTAAGTTGCCTAAAATTGTACAGTTATTAAATAACTGATCTGGTCTTTCAGCAGAGATTTGGATCTGTTCCCTGCTCCCTCTGGCCTTTCCTTCATATTATGCTTCCTTAGGCTTAGAACTGGGAAGAAAAAAAGGGCCTGGGACTAGCAGTAAAAACTTCCTGTCTGGTTAGTGCAAATTTCTGACTGGATAAAGTTGGCAGAAATTCTTCAGAAGTCACTGAAGTGAGGTGCATTTGAAGTTTCTTCTCTTTAGATGTCAAGCCTTTTGGCATCTTCACTGTGCTCTTCTATTTTCAAGCATGGAGTTAAAAATTGATCTGGCCCAAAAAGGTACTCTTCAGTTTTTCTTTTCAAGGCAGATTTGAAATACCTTGGTTGAAAAGTTTGTTCTCCAAATCAGAAGGAATAGACAACTTGTCAATGCAACGCATATACTCCATATATAATTACCTGTGAAAAGGAAAGGAAGGTCAAGTTGTGTTTGTTTTTTTTTTTTCTTGAGATGGAGTCTTGCTCTGTCACCCAGGCTGGAATGCAGTGGTGCAATATTGGCTCACTGCAACCTCTGCCGCCCGGGTTCAAGCAATTCTCCTGCCTCAGCCTCCTGAGTAGCTGGGATTACAGGTGTGTGCTACCATGCCCGGCTAATTTTTGTATTTTTAGTAGAGATGGGGTTTCAGCATCTTGGCCACGCTGGTCTTGAACTCCTGACCTCGTGATCCACCTGCCTCAGCCTACCAAAGTGCTAGGATTACAGACATGAACCACTGTGCCCCGCTGGAAGGTCAAGTTTTAGCGTTTAAGTTTATTTCCCGCTGCAAGGCGTTGCTCCCTTTCAGCCACTTCAAGGAGAACACTTGCCATGAAGTCTGTTGAGCAGATGGGTGGGTGGAGTGTAGTGAGGCCATCGGATGCTGCTGATTTGTTTTCTCACATTCTTTCTCCTGTTGTGAGGGAAAGAGAGTATGGGAGAGGGGCGGTGGAGTGTTGTCACGTTGAGCCATTACAGTTTCACCCTAGGCAGTAACTCCCTGAGCTGTTTTATTCTCCTAAGTGGGAATATATGGTTAGGGCTGTATCATTATCAGGATACATTTTTTCCTCCTAATAATACCAGTAAAAACTGTGACAATATATTGGGGTGTCTAGGATAGAAGTTGATCAAATGCAAATATTTGGCTCCAGGAAGAGACTGGCAACAGTGTAAAGTGATGAAATTTGGGGAGCGATGGTATGCGTGGCCTTAAATCCCTAAGTGATAAGAAGTACTTTTGCTTGTGGCCTCTCATTTAGCATTGGCCTGGGAGGCAGGAGACCTAGTTTCTAGAATCATATTTGCTGCACCAACTTGGACAAGTTAAACTCTTTCCTCTGGCCCTTGGTTTTCCTCCTTTGTGAGTAGGAATAGAATTTGGCACAATTGTTAGTATAGTCGTGAGATGATGGAAATCATAACACTCGAAAGCATAAAATTTCCAGAACATAATACATTGTGATTCATTAGTTGACGCTGGCTTTTGAAGAGCTTTCAGGTGGAAATGTGTGTAGGGGTGTTCTGTGTGGTCTAAAGAGTAGAATTCCCCAGGGTCAGTGACTGAAAGTCATATGAGCATAGGGAAAAATATTCTAACACATAGAGTTGTTGAAAATGGATGGTGCGTTCTCCATTAAAGTTATTCAGATAATCTGTGTGAAAAACACTGGTGACTGGAAGGCCCTTTCCAGCCCAAGACGATAGAAAGTACATTATTGGCTTGAAAGTTACCCTCTTTGAGGTGAGTCTGCCACTTGCAGGTTCTAGACATAGAATTATAGCCCCTGAGAGTGGGGGAAGATCTCCTGGTAGGTCCTTCTTGGGCTCAAAGAAGAAAAGGATAAGTATGTGCTGATGTTTGTTCTGGAAATTCATTTGACTTTATGAGAACTGTTGCCTAAAGGGTTTGGTCTTAATGAACAGTGTTCTTCTTTTCATATTTAGAGCTTGGGGAATAGGGTCAAGGTAAAGTGGGCTCTCTAGCCCTCAGGTTTAAGCAAGTAATAGATGTCAAAAAAGCAGATAATACAAGAAGCACTGATTATGGATGATTGCCCCTCCTTTGCAAGAGGGCGCTGTAACTGGAATCCTTTTAGGAACACAGCATTGAATCCTTAGAAGGAACAGCCTAGAGGAGCTTAGGAGGGAATGTGAGTTACAAGCTATACGGTTGCTTGGCAGATCTCGTCTTGTAGAGCAACTCTTTATGGAGTGCCACCCCATCCTGCAGATAACACGAAGTGTGTCCCCAGGCTTTGGAGTCATGGTTCCTTAGAGAGCCTTCATGTACCTTCTTAGTTCTCACCTACTTGAACACTGGGGACAGAGATAGCTCATTTCTTGTCTTCCCTTTAGAATTCCAACTGTTCATACTGCAGGGTGATCTTCCTTGCTCTTTCCCAGTGACCCACTCCTCCTTTCCAGAAACCTGTCTTTCAACATAACGGCAAGGACTATGCAGTTTCCAACTGATAGGATATAATTTGGAAGCATTGTCTAAGGGAAGAGCTGTTAGGTTGGAGAGCTGCCTCTTGAACTGGGATTTCAACCAAGGCCCGCAGATGTGGACCAGACGGGCTTGGAATTCTGAAATTGGGCAACACTTAGCCCTGTTTACCAGGTATGATGATGTTCAATGTTGACACATAAAAATGTACTTTCTTTTCACTCTCTTAAAAAACAAACAGAAAAACATGACCATCAGTGTCCACTGGTAGGCACTTAACACAAACTCTGTATGATTTCTAGTCTTGTATAGTTTCTAGGACAAACTTCCTATAGTTTCTGTGATTCCATGATCTTCAGTGTTCTTGTGTAGCCTGTAACTGACTTTGGTGACCCTTGTTTCACATGTAACCTTAGTCCACTTTTTTCTTTGCAGAAGTTCTGAGGCATTTGTAAGCCCCTATAACTACATTGCCACAGAAGCTGAAAGCCTTGAGGTGTTTAGACCCTGTTATCTCCAGAAGTAATCTCACTAGACTGACTTCTGTAATCTCACCTGACTTATTTCTTCATCATTTTGGGAATGATGTCAAATATCAAATAGTTCATTTTTTTTTTTTTTGTTTTGAGACGGATTCTCTTTCTGTCACCCAGGCTGGTGTACAGTGACGTGATCTCAGCTCACCGCAACCTCTGCCTCCTGGGTTCAAGTGAGCCTCCTGCCTCAGCCTCCTGAGTAGCTGGGATTACAGGCATGCACCACCACGCCCGGCTAGTTTTTGTACTTTTAGTAGAGGTGGGGTTTCACCATGTTGGCCAGGCTGGTCTTGAACTCCTGACCTCAAATGATCCACCCGCTTTGGCCTCTCAAAGTGCTGGGATTACAGGCATGAGCCACCACAGCCAGTTTAAATAGTTCACATTTTTGACCTTGTGCCTGGTGCTGGGACACTAAAGTGTGACTGATGGTGCTTTTAAATAACACATCTCACTAGTCTCAAGTCCTGCCTTGATTGAGGGTTTGCTCAGGGACCTGACTTCCTTTCCTTGTTTTTTTTAACTCTCTGTGGAAGTTTGGCAGAGCATCTTATTTAAGGTAGGATAAGGGTATTGGTAAGTTAAGGTAGTGGTTCTCAAACGTGGTTGTGCATTGACATCACTTGGGGAGCTTCAAAAAGTACAAGTGGGCCAGGTACAGTGGCTCATGCCTGTAATCCCAGTACTTTGGGAGGCCAAGACAGGAGGATTGCTTGAGGCCAGGAGTCCTAGACCAGCCTGGAGCAACATAGCAAGACCTATCTCTACTACTAATGAAAATTAGCCAGGTGTGGTGATGCACGCCTGTAGTCCCAGCTTACCTGGGAGGCTGAAGCAGGAGGATTGCTTGAGCCCAGAAATTTGAGGTTGCAGTGAGCTGTGATTCACGCCACTGCATTCCAGTCTGGGCAACAGTGTGAGACTGTCTCTAAAAAAAAAAAACAAAACAAAACCAAAACAACAACAAAAAACAAACCCACATTTGCCTGGGTGCCACTCCCAGAAATTCTGATAAATTTGTCTGGAATGTGACCTGGGTATCATTTTTTAAAAAAAGCTCCCTAGGTGGTTTGAATGTGCAGCCAAGGTTGATAGCCACTGTGCTAGATGTTTTTCCCCTTTTTCTTCCTAACACAAGGACCAAGCATATGAGTTAAAACCAGCAGAAAACAAGATAGTGAGTGTAACAGAAGAGGGCTTGTTTAAGAAGTTAAAAAAAAGTTGGAGAGATTAGGCAAAACTGAGAAGGTTGAGAAGAGTTAAAAAAACTAGACATTCGATTCGACTAAAAGCTGTGAGATGAAAAAATACAGAAGAAAAGGATCAAATCCTGTTGAATGGTAGAGAGACTTTATTTAACTGTTTAAGAAATGTCCACCAAATTATCATAATGAACATTTGTGAGAAAATTCTATACATAATGTATAAGATTGAGCAGTGACCTAGAGGTATACTTCTGGAGTAGAACAATCAATAAATCAATTGCATTTTTGCTTAGGCCTCTATTCTGCAGCCTAATTGTTTGTTGGTTCAATGCAGGCCTTTTGCTTTGATCTCTGGTTTTACCACTTACAAAGACTTGATGAGCTTGGCTTCCTGTAGTGAAATTCAAATACACTTGTGAAATGTAAACAACATTCATTTATTAAGAATCCTATAATCAAGGCAAATTGGCATGCTTATATAAGCAATTAGCCTTGAGAATAGAAAGATAAATAGGATGCTAGGTCAAGAATGAGCTGATTGTTCTCAATGCAAGACTCTAGTTATTTCTTTATTCATTATAACCTAAGCAAATAGACATTCCTCTTATTCATAATTTTTAGCATTTGTGGTTTGGGGTTTGAGGACAGGATATGTGGTTTTCTGGAACTGAGAGGATAGTAGCAATTATTGTTTTGTTTTCATTTAGAAATATAAATCAATCTTATAAGGAACTGTAGGTGGTTGATTTATGATTAGATAAAACTTTCTAGTAGTAGGGAACAGGGCAAGAGAAGGTATGGATTTAGATGGGAATAGTAAAGGATAATAGTTCTATTTTGGTGGGGAAGGTAAAGAAGATGACAATTTTACAGTGGCAGAAAGATTAAAAATAGTCTCATCTGCCCTCATTGAATAAATTGAATAAAAAAGGAATAAGTTTTTTTTTTTATTGACATAGAAGGAAGCAGTATGATAACTAATAGCAGGAGAAGTTGGATATGTCATGATCAGATTTGCACCATGGCAACACTCAGTTTTGGCCAGTGAGTTCAGTACTGCTGACTGTCTTAGTTGTGAAAGCTAGAGACCTAAAATGCAAAGGCAGTGAATTGGGTGAATAGCTTTGTTAGGTTCAGTTCTGGCCCTTTCATTCCCTGATATGGTCAGCTTTGTTGTTCTTCTGAAGAAATTTTCTCTTTGGTGACAATGGAGTATCTTGACTAATCAGGGTTCTTTATTCCCAAGGACTTCTGACTGGTGAACCTAGGAAGCCAAATGTCTTGGGACCAGGATGCCATAAACTTGGATTCCTTGGGCCTTACCATAAAGTCACTCTACTGCCAAATAATTCGGCCATCCAGATGTGAACCTGGAGAGGCCATTTAGAACTGTGTGGCCTCCTGGGCTTGTGCAGCCCTTCCCCTTGCCAGTGTTTAGACCCTCCAATGGCCTTTTATAGCAGAATGTTTGGTTTGGTTCTCAGGGTCCGCTTTTTGGAAAGCATTATTTGGCTTAGAAATCTCCAGATTGGGCTGGGCGCGGTGGCTCAAGCCTGTAATCCCAGCACTTTGGGAGGCCGAGACGGGCGGATCACGAGGTCAGGAGATCGAGACCATCCTGGCTAACACAGTGAAACCCCGTCTCTATTAAAAAAATACAAAAAACTAGCCGGGTGAGGTGGGGGGCGCCTGTAGTCCTAGCTACTCGGGAGGCTGAGGCAGGAGAATGGCGTAAACCCGGGAGGCGGAGCTTGCAGTGAGCTGAGATCCGGCCACTGCACTTCAGCCTGGGTGACAGAGCCAGACTCTGTCTCAAAAAAAAAAAAAAAAAAAAAAAAAAAGAAATCTCCAGATCATTTGTGAATTTACCAGGTCTCATTTCTCATTAAACAATTCTTTAACATTAAACACCTATACTTTTTTCTTCTTTTTTTTTTTTTTTCTTTTTAGATGGAGTCTTGCTCTGTTGCCCACACTGGAGTGCAGTGACACAATCTTGGCTCACTGCAACCTCCACCTCCTGGGTTCAAGCAATTCTCCTGCCTCAGCCTCCAGAGTAGCTGGGATTACAGGTGCGTGCCTCCATGTCTGGCTAATTTTTGTATTTGTAGTACAGACGGGGTGTCACCATGTTGCCCAGGCTGCTCTAGAACTCCCAACCTCAGGTGATCCTCCCACCTCAGCCTCCCAAAGTGCTGGGACTACAGGCGTGAGCCACCACACCCGACCTATACTTTTGTTATTTCACCAGTAATTATCAGAAGTTCTGGCAGGGTATGGTGGCTCACATCTGTAATCCCAGTGCTTTGGGAGGCTGAGGTGGGAGGATCGCTTGAGGCCTGGAGTTCGAGATCAGCCTGGGCAACAGCAAGATCCTGTGTCTATGAAAATTTAAAAAAAAAAAAAAAAATAGCTGACTTAGTGGCACACTCCCTGTAGTCCTAGCTGCTTGGGAGGCTGAGGTGGGAGAATTGCTTGAGCCCAGCAGTTTGAGGCTGAAGTGAGCTGGGATCATGCCACTGTACTCCAGGCTGGGTGACAAAGTAAGATACCCTATCTCTAACTACAAAAAACGTTCTACGATTGATTTCCTCTGATGTTTCTAATGATAATGGAGAAATTTAAAAGTTCTTTCTTCGTCATTTTTTAGAATGACATTGCCTGATCCTCCTTTAAAAAAATCTTTTCATGGCCAGGCACGGTGGCCTAGACCAGGCGCCATGGCTCACGCCTGTAATCCCAGCACTTTGGGAGGCTGAGGTGGGCAGATCACAAGGTCAGGAGTTCGAGACCAGCCTGGCCAACATGGTGAAACCCCGTATCTACTAAAGATACACAAAATTAGCCGGGCACAGTGGCACGTACCTGTAGTCCCAGCTACTTGGGAGGCTGAGGTAGGAGAATAGCTTGAACCTGGGAGGCGGAGGTTGCAGTGAGCCGAGATCGCACTATAGCACTCCAGCCTGGGCGACAGGACGATAGTCCACCTCAAAAAAAAAAAAAAAAAAAAATCTTTTCACAAAACAAACACAGTTGCAACCAACTCCCAGATGAGGAATCAGAATCCCTCCCTCTTGTTCTTCAGTGGTGGTGAGACTTGGCTTCTGGTCTCCCAGCCACAGTTACTGCTCACCTGAACTTACTTTCTCAGCGGTCACACTTCATGTGGAAGAGAGTCGGCCACAGGATTGTACCTTGTGGTCTGACTCCAAGTGACTCTAACCATGAGGTTTCCACCACTTCCTTTGAGAGTGTTCCTAGTCCAAGGAGGCCTGAATATTAGGAAATACTGACACAGCAGCATTTTCCTGTTGCTTTTAATTATATCATTGATCACCTTAATGGTATTTTTGTTTGTGTGTGTAGTATTCCTGCTTTTCATAATACTGGGAAGAGGATATTTTGATTTGTGTTCCCAAAGTAAAGCATGAATGGGGAGGGATGGCCACAATGAAAATGAGCATTTGAAATTTTGGGCATTAATACTTGGAATTACGGACATGTAGGTACAAAATTTATGTACTCCTTCTCAAGCTTAAGTTCTGGCCTTTAGCTTTTGTTATCTTTCTTGATGACTTTTGAAATATTGAAAGGTATAAGATTGTGAATTTCATGTTCTGGTTCAGTTTCCCATCACAACCGTATTGTGTTATTCCAGACGTTATTAATAGATAAAATTTGAGGGGTTCATGGCCATGTTTGTTGGTCTCCCTTCCTTTCCCCCCTCTGTAACTCCTGTATCCCTCACAGCCTTCTTCCTGAAGCCAGCTGCAATGTGACCTGACCCATCTCTCTCCTCTTCTGTTTCTTTACAAGTGCCTAACTTGGAGTTTTCTTGTTTTGTTTTTTTCCTTTCTTTCTTTCTTTTTTAAATTCCTGTCCCCAGATTAGACCTATGCTTTCTCTCCTTTGTATTTTTTTCCCGGTGATTCCCCTGCATAGCATGGGCTCCCTTTGCTTCTCTGCTTACTGAAACTATACCAGCCTTCAAAGTTTTCTACAATCTCACTTTTTCCAAGGGTCCTTACAGGCCCACGTTAGCTTGGGGGTGATGAGAAAAACAACTGTCCTTACTTTGATTGCTTTGTGGTATGAATTATCCCTTACTCATGAGGCACTTGATTAAATATCACTTTGAGTAAGTTCTGATTGTAAAATAGGGAGATGCTTTCATGTGTAGCTTTGTAGTTACTTATTACATTGTTAGCGTCTTAGTTTCACCTGCCAGTTCACGCTGTGGGCTCCTGAAAGGCAAAGATCATGTCTTACAGGGTCTGACAGCTTTTACTTATCTTAGCCTTGGGAAGGGTCCCAGCAAATGATTGCTGACTTGAGAACAGTGCCCACTGAAAGAGGACTGGGAATTGGAGTGGCTGCTCTGGAAACCTATGTAACTGACCACACCAGGCTATTAATTGCACATAACTTGTCTTTGTGTTGAAATGACACTTGGTCATAGATTCTTATTCATCTTGGTATTCCCCTTATCACTTGACTGTGGTAGGTGTCGGAGAATACGAAACATTCAGAGACAACAAGTTGGCATCATGCTTCCCTGATTCCTTGTGAATTAGCAGAAGAGGAGGAGGGCAGTTTATATTGTTTTTGTTGGAGTGAGGAAGTTTAAATGGGCAGCGTTCTTTATTTTGGCATGTTAGTGCTTTGCTCTTTGCAGAGTGCTCTCCAATTTCTTCTGTGCTTCTAAGGGTTTTAAATAAATGAGACAAATAGCGCATGAGACTGGATGGCTTGAAGTTATGTAAGAAGGTGGTGAAGTTTGTGGTCCAGTCCTAGGTCTTCATACTAAAACTCCAGGGTGCAGTCCACTGTAAACTAATGATGTTTATGAATTCTCTCGAGTTTTGTTAGGTGCTTTATATGCATTGTCCTTGATGCTCATGACGGCTTTTCCAGGGAGCTATTGTCTTTTACTAATGAGACAATGGGCTGAGGGTGTTAAGGTGGCCACTACGCTATCATAGGGGCAGGGTTTGAATCCAGGCCTGCCTCAGAGAGCCTGCTTCTTTCTACTGCACTACACTATTATGTTTTCTGAGTTAGCTATAAGGTGTCATTAAATGTATGCTTCTTGTTCGTTCTTCACATACCCTCTGTACTAAACTCATTAATTCATACAATAACCGCCTGAATGAGTCCAACTTGCGTTATATGCTGCAGAAGCTGACCTTAATCTCAAGGGACTCAGGATGTAGCTGGGGAAACAAGCAACAATAAGCAACCCGAAGAGCTTCATAGTCAGTATAGATATAGATATGCTAAGGGTTTGGAGGGAAGATGCCTTTTCTGAGTTTTGAGTGTTCAGAAAATATTTCCTTGGAATAGGAAGTAGGTGAGATTCTAGCTCAGTCCCAACCGCTGCTGGGCTGCACTTTTCATTCTACCTTGTGGGTTTTTGCTCCTTTGGTGCTTATATACTTTATTTAGACAGTCCAAAAAATATTTATTGAGCACTTACTGTGTGCCAGGCAGTGTTGTAGGCACTGGAGGATGCTGTACTGAGTGGTACCGATTAAACGTCTGCTCCCAAGGAATTTACATTTTAATAGGAGGGTGCAGAGGGGGAAGCCAGACATGAAGGGGATGCACAGGTACAGAAATGGAGCATTTAGATGGTGGAGAGTGCCATGAGGAGAATAAAATGGGATATGTGAAGTGGTGTCATCCCGATAAGGTCTGAGTGAGGAGGAGCAGGCAGCCATTGTGATCAGGTAGGAGCCCTCAGGAGGGAGGAGTAGCCAGAGTGCGATTTGTTTCTCCCTTTGCTGGTCCAGGAGCAGTTTCCAGAGACCCTGGAGCAAATGAAGGATCATTCCACAGCATATGGGATGTACTTAGCCCAGACATGGGATGTACTCAGTCCCAACAGTGCCCATGGGACAGACTCAAGGTAGAGGCTCAGGAGTCTGTCCCCTCACTCTGTTGTTGATAACAGAGCCATTTCTTGTAGGTGGCTTTGGGTAGCCAGAGTTCTGCTTCTTGTTAAATTCAGGTGATTTTCTAAGAAATGAGTATTTTAGAATTGCCATTGTTCTAGACCCATGGGACACACTGTTTGAGAATGGACTGTTTGATCAGTGTGAGCTGTGCCCTAAATGCAAGCCCTCTGAAGGCCAATACTTAGAATTACTTTCTTTGTCTGCTTGAAGCTATAGGTTGACCTGGGGCAGACTTTATTGCTGTTAACTTGCTACTAGCTTATAGCTCAGATTCTTTCCCTCTTTTTCTTTTTTTATATTTCCTTTACAAAATTATTGTATTTTAAGGGGCACAAAGAAGCCTGGGCACGGTGGCTCACACCTGTAATCCCATCACTTTGAGAGGCCGAGGTGGGCCGATCACTTGAGGTCAGGACTTTGAGACTAGCCTGGCCAACACGGTGAAGCCCTGTCTCTATTATAAATACAAAAATCAGCTGGGTATGGTGGCGCGTACTTGTAGTCCCAGCTACTTGGGAGGCTGAGGCAGGAGAATCATTTGAACCTGGGAGGTAGAGGCTGCAGTGAGCCGAGATTGCGCCATTGCACCCCAGCCTGGGTAACAGAGTGAGACTCTGTCTCAAAAATAATTGAGTTCTAAATTTAACAATTCTAAAGTTAAAAATAAGGTGAGAGTTGTGTATGGTTAAAATTATCCCGAACAAACCTGAAGTTGCCCATGAAAGTACAACATGTTCAATTCTGTAGTGAAACAACCCTAGAAAGCAGTTATTATTTCTTTTAAATTTTACTGTAAGTTCTAGGATACATGTGCAGAACGTGCAGGTTTGTTACATAGGTATACATGCCATGGTTTGCTGCACCCATCAACCTGTCTTCTAGATTTTAAGCCCTGCATGCATTAGGTATTTGTCCTAATGCTCTCCCTCCCCTTCCCCCTCAACCTGCAACAGGTTCTGGTATGTAATGTTCCCCTCCCTGTGTCCATGTGTTCTCATTGTTCAACCCCGACTTATGAGTGAGAACATGTGGTGTTTGGTTTTCTGTTCCTGTGTTTGCTGAGGATGATGGTTTCCAGCTGCATCCATGTCCCTGCAAAGGACATGAACTCATCCTTTTTATGGCTGCATAGTATTCCATGGTGTATATGTGCCACATTTTCTTTATCCAGCCTATCTCTGATGGGCATTTGAGTAGGTTCCAAGTCTTTGCTATTGTAAATAGCCAAGTAAACATACGTGTGCATGTGTCTTTATAATAGAATGATTTATAATCTTTTGGGTATATACCCAGTAATGGGATTGCTGGGTCAAATGGTATTTCTGGTTCTAGATCCTTGAGGAATCGCCACACTGTCTTCCACAATGATTGAACTAATTTACATTCCCATCGACAGTGTAAAAGTGTTCTTATTTCTTCACAGCCTCACCAGCATCTGCTGTTTCCTGACCTTAATAATCGCCATTCTAACTGGCATGAGGTAGTGTCTCATTGTGGTTTTGATTTGCATTTCTCTAATGACCAGTGATGATGAACTCCTAGAAAGCAATTCTTATGAGTGTTAAAGTTTGAGAACCTTTAAGCATGATTAAAGGAGAAGCCACAAAAGAAAAGTGGGCAATTCTGACTTAGAACTCTCAGACCTCTAGCAGTGACTGGAGGATGGGTAGGAATTTTGATATCTTCCTGCTTGCCAGTAGGTTTACACAATTCAAGATCAGAATAAGTCTTTAAATACATGTTAGTGGCTTTGTTTATTGTGAGGATTTTCAGGCAGCCCTAACGTGGGTTTAAATGTGGATTTCATGCATGTTAGTAATAATACAATATAGGTCACTTGTGTATTTCTTTAATCATTTCAGTAAACACGAGTGGTAGCTCAGGAAACCCGAAAGGTAGGTATGTCCCTGTCTCATACATGAGAAACTCAGGATTAGGGAAGTTAAAAATCCTACTTGAGAATACATATTTCTAGTAGGTAATAAAGCTGAAAATCAAATTTCTCAACTCAAAAGCTGTGCTCCTGACATTCTGTTTTGACTTCCAGTGCAAAAATATTATGTAAATATAAGCTATATGTATAATAAATATAAATGTTTCAAAGCAAATTGAAAGCTCTGTGATGGCAAACTCATCATCTTTTCAGTCTGTGTTCATTTTGTTACATACCCAGAACCAACAGTAACTACATACCCTTCAGAAAAATTAAAGATAAAATGAGAACTGGATGAATAAAGCCACTGTTCACTATTGAAATAGTAAAGGCCAAGTAAGCTTGTGATCAAATCGTTTTTTTTTTTTTTTTCTAGTAACAGTTGTCCTCTGAAGGCTTTCTGAAGGCTCTCTTTCAGACAACTGTCTCTGAACCTTTGTTTTTTTAAATGTCCCTAGTAAAATGGCTGTGTTGTTACAGCTTGAAGGCT
This sequence comes from Theropithecus gelada, assembly GCF_003255815.1. Lineage (NCBI taxonomy): Eukaryota > Metazoa > Chordata > Mammalia > Primates > Cercopithecidae > Theropithecus > Theropithecus gelada. The sequence goes on from NC_037680.1 coordinate 31,457,859, forward strand.
GTGTGGTAAGCCTTTTGCTCAGCCCTCAGTGATAACCCATAGACTTGGGCTTCCATGTGAGAAGAACAACCATTATGATATTGTGTTAGTAGGCCCTTGTGTTGGAGAGTGCTTATTTTTAAAAAAAACAAATGCCATATGATCTTATTTCTGTTTAACCAATGTTTTGCTTGAGTGTACCAAGCAAGGCTTCTTGAGATGCTGGGACACAAAGGTGAATTTTATTTTCCCTTTTGCCTTTGAGTAGTTAACTGCCTAGCAGATGAGGTACTGGAGGCTAGAGAATGAAGATTATAGGATATTTAAAGCATTTATCATATGTATGTGTGTTATGTTTATAATATGCTATAGAAGGACATATTAAGGTTAAAGTTTCTAATATTTTAGATTAAGCTGATAAATCTAGACAACTTACTTTGGCTGAAGATTGTAATACATAATTGCATGAATTCTGCTCTGTGCCTGAATGCTTAGAGATTTGAGTGTGTGTCTAGGTATATCTGTGCAAACAACTTGGAAGAATCTGGTAAAAAGAATCTGGTAGGAGAATCTACCCCAAAGGCAGTCGACTATAAGCCTTACTTCTCTAGGTTGCAAGCATCAGAAACTAAGTATATGTCCCTATACTCACTTTGTTAGAAAGCCCGCAATCTTTTCTGCGAAGTCCATTCAACAAAGCTTGTTTATGATCTTGGACTTTGGAATAAATCTGAGTTTGAATCAGGATTTTCTGCTTACTAGTTGGTTGACCTTTCTCAGCCTTGGTAGCCACATCCGTCATGAGCTCAAGAGCTACCTTTTTGACTTGTTGTGGATATTAAATGATATTGCTTAGTACAGTCAAGTTGTGGCACTCAGGTAAGCACTTCACAAGAAGTGGTAGTTCTGATTATTTTGTACTCTTTTAAAATTTGGCTTTATTAAAGCACTGGCTTTACAGTCCAAGCTATGGACTTTAACTGGATTCTAGTATATTTCACAGGTAACTTTAGTTAAATCATCATCAACTTCAGATGTGAAGAACAAGTGAAGCAGGGCCCCAGAACGCTCAGAACTGAACTGATGGTGGCTTGTATTTGCTACTCTTGCCATAAGATTGTACCTACTGACCTGTAATACATCAATGTTTTCAAAGTTCTGGTCCATGTGTGCAGCCCCACTTGGATATTTTATGTTGACTCTTGTATATTTTGTTCTTTCTAGAAAAAGAGACCTAGGTGTTTCAGGACATTAGGCTATTCCATTTCCGAGCCTAATGGAAGTGCTAGTGTTTTCATAATTGGAACAGACAGCTGCTGTGCTACATGTGATGCTGTGACCACTGAGCAGCTTGTTCACAATGAGAAAATACATTGAAGTTGTGACCATCTGAGCCTTGAAGAAACTGCTGTTGAAGTTTTGTTTGGCTCCAGCTCCATCCTGGGATGGATGGAGTCATTGGACTTTATTCTGAATTCCAGTAGTGGCAAAAAAAAAAAAAAAAAAAAGAAATTGTGTAACTTGTATATAGATGTTTTTCTGTTTGATTAAGAGCATTGTTCAATAAAAGCTGCATTGTTTTAAATCAAGAATACAGTGCCATCTGACTTGATCTAGGAAGCAGAGAAAGAAGACATTACACATTACATTCCCCAGTAAATCCCTGCTTTATTTTTTCCAGAAGGTTCTATATTAATCTGTTTGGGTTGCATCCTGCGTGATCTTGCTGAATCAGACAGAGCTAAGCTTATGAAACAAAGGCCAGTCCCAAGTCAAATAAAAACATCACCACCATCCAGAAATGAGAGCCTAGAATTTTCTAAAGATGCACATGTCTTTCTTACTATCTGATGAGGAAAATTGCTCATTTTTCTCTCAGCTGATAAATGTCACTTTTGCCCTAAATTTTTAGAGTGGCAATCTACTTTTTAAAGTTAGATAAAAGAATATTTGATAGCACTGTCTGACTAGTCTGAGATAAAATTCTCTGTGTTCTCAGACCCTTAAGAGTTCTTAAATTGCGTGGGCTGAAGCTGTGTGCATGTTTTTCTTGGTGCCCTATTTCCATATCAAATAGCCTTAATTTTTGTATTTTAGTAATGAAGGTATGAACCCATTCTGTCAGGCTTCTTATGCCATTTATTGTAGCCTTTAGTCAGCTTAGAATAGCATGAAAGGAAGTAATAAGCCAACTCTAAGAAGGTCCAGATGAAAAGGATTATAATATGGTACAAAAATAATAGCATGCCTGGCCCAGCCACGTGACTCATTTCTTTTGGAGTATTCCTTTTGACAGCTTTTTTGAATCACACATCAATCACAATGCTGGTATTTTTGGCGGGGTGCTAGACTTTCCTCTAATGCTCATGATGGTAACTGCCAAAAGTGAACAAAGAGGAGAATTATAAATGAAACCTAACAGCATCACAAACATTTATTTTTTCTTGAGCAGAAACAAAATTGGGAGTTAGATGGTATCTTTTTCATTGCCCCAAGAAAACCACTGCTTTATTCCAATGAAAATGAGACCTTGATGGGTCATCCCCCAGTCTTTGGCAATAGAAACTATTCGTCTTGTCTTAGTTTCCATTCAGGAGTTTTCCTTCCCAAACCTTGTCCCCTGCTTTAGGAGTAATTTTTTTAGGGCTTTAGGTTTTTCTCATGTCCCAGTGACTAAGCTTGCTTTTGGGTGGTTCTCTGTGCTGCATGTAGTCTTTCTGGGAAGAAACTCCCATGAACTCGAAAGGAACAACAGATATGCAGGGTGCATCTAGAAATGAAAATTTGACCCTTTGTCACTTTCCTTTTCGTCTCTCTTTTGTACAGGCCTTCTTTCCTTCTGTGCAAACAGACTCTTGTCATAGTCATAGTCCATCATGCTGTTAAATGATTGCCAACACTGCTCTATGATGTGCTGTAATTTCAGGGAGCAGTTTGCTTTTCTACAATGTGTTGCTCTGTAGCATGTGTATTTCACTGCTGAGTGGTAGTTCTAATGGACATATTCTTAACAAAATAGTTCCAGCGTCGTAGAACACTAGGTTAAAATACATACCCAAAGAAATAAAATGTTATAGACACAGTCCAAGCTCGCTCTCTCCTGACTTCCTTTCTCCCTCTTCAGAGGAAAATTACCCCGAATTGGCACATCTCATTCCTATGCGCTCTTGTTAAAAATAACTTATGGTTTGCTTCTGAATTTATAGAAATGGTACTATAATCCATACGTACTTTTGAATCTTTATACATTTGATTTGAGAAGTATTTATGTTGATGCATGTGGCTTTAGGTCATTTATTTTATTTTATTTTTTTGAGATGAAGTCTCGCTTTGTCACCCAGGCTGGAGTGCAATGGCACATGGCAACCTCTGCCTCCTGGGTTCAAGCAATTCTCTTGTCTCAGCTTTCCGAATAGCTGGGATTGCAGGCGTGCGCCACCACGTCTGGCTAATTTTTTTGTATTTTTGTATAGATGGGGTTTTACCATGTTGGTGAGGCTGGTCTTGAACTCTTGACCTCAAGTGATCCACCCACCTCAGCCTCCCAAAGTTCTGGGATTACAGGCATGAGCCACTGCGCCCAGCCTGGCTAGAGGTCATTTAATTTTTAAATTATGTTCATTGAATAAATGTGCCATAAATTACAATTGATCCTCATTATTTGTGAATTCTGGATTTACAAATTTGCCTATTTGATAAAAATCTATCTGTAACCCTAACATTAATACAGTGCTTTTATGGTCACTCACAGACCACAAAGTGGTGAAAAATTTGTCACCAAATGTGCAGATTCTCAGCTGAGGTTGAACGAGATGACTCTGCTTTTTTGTTTCAGCATGCATACTGTACCTGTGTGTCCTTTTTGCTTTGTATTTAGTGCCACGCTTTTTGCACTTTTGTGCTTTTTTTTTTTTTTTTTTTTTTTTGGTGATTTTGCTGTTTAAAATAGACTTGGAGCATAATGTTGAAGTGCTGTCCAGTGTTAACTAAGTGCAGGAAGGCTGAGATGGTGCCTTACGGAGAAGATATGTATGTTGGTAAGCTACTTTCATGCTTGAGTTTAAAGAGCTGTTGGCTGTGAGTTCAATGTTAATGAATCAACAATATATATTAAATAAGTTTAATATAGAAAACAATAAATATTAAATACCTTTAATATATAACTATTAAATAAGTTTAATATATATAACAAAATGTATTAAATAAGAAACACATAACACAGTTTTATGTATTGATCAGTTGACAAAAACATTGCAACCAGAGGCTCTGGGGAGCCTAACCCTATATTTCCGCTAGAACTAATGATTCACTGGTCAATAATTCAGTGTCCATGGTGACTTTATAGACCATAACTGTGATGGTTAATATTGAGTGTCAACTTGATTGGATTGAAGGATGCAAAGTGTTGTTCCTAGGTGAGTCTGTGAGGGTGCTGCCAAAGGAGATTGACATTTGAGTCAGTGAACTGGGAGAGGCAGATCCACCCTCAGTCTGGGTGGGCATCATCTAATCAGCTGCCAGTGTGGCTAGAATACAGCAGGCAGAAGAAGATGGAAGAGCTGCCTCACTGAGTCTGCTAAGTCTGCCGGCCTTCATCTTTCTCTTGTGCCCAGTGCTTCCTGCCCTCGAACATCAGACTCCAAGTTCTTCAGCTTTTGGACTCTTAGGCTTACACCAGTGGTTTGTCAGGAGATATCAGGCCTTTGGCCACAGATGGAGGGCTGCACTATCAGCTTCCCTACTTCAGAGGTTTTGGGACTGGGACTGGCTTCCTTGCTCCTCAGCTTGCAGATGGCCTATTGTTGGACTTCACCTTGTGATCCTGTAAGTCAATTCTGCTAATAAGGTCGGGTGCGGTGGCTCACACCTGTAATCCCAGCACTTTGGGAGGCCGAGGTGGGTGGATCACCTGAGGTCAGAAGTTTGAGACCACCCCTGGCCAACATGGTGAAACCCCGTCTCTACTAAAAATACAAAAATTAGCTGGGCATGGTGGTGCGTACCTGTAGTCCCAGCTACTTGGGAGGCTGAGACAGGAGAATTGCTTGAACCTGGGAGGTGCAGGTTGCAGTAAGCCGAGATTGTGCCTGGAGAGCAAGACTCTGTCTCAAAAAAAAAAAAAAAAAATTCTGTGAATAAACTCCGCTTCATGTATACATGTATCCTATTAGTTCTGTTCCTTTAGAGAACCTGATGAATACAATAACTACTGCAAATAATGGGAGTCAACTATTTCTTGCCCTATTGATGAACATATGAAGTTATTACAGGTAATGTTACAATCGAAATCCTTGTTTATGTCACCCGATGCACAGGTATAAATTTCTTAAGGTTATATATTAACACTTAGAAGTGCAATTGTTGGGTCTTGGGCATATTCAACTTAAGTGATTACTGTTGAAGTGCTTTCTAAAGTGGCTATATTCCCTTGATGTAGTTGATGTTAGCAGAATTCATCCCCACAGTGTACACACATTGTACCTACATATGAAATTAGCAAAATTTTTAAATCACCTACATGGCACTAGATGTGACTATTAACAGTGAGCTGCCATCTAGGAGCCTACAATATATTTCCAGTGATAAGTTTTACAAACATAAATAAACTTATTAATACTTGCCATCCATTTTAAACTTTATCTTTGAGAGAAATACAGATTGAGATTGTTTGTGGAAAGCTTAATAGCAGTTAATATTTATGGAGTCTTTTTTTTGTGTGCTTTTTATGCAACTAATCTTAATAACAACCCAATGAGATACTGCAATTAATTCCATGTAACTGAAGAGGAAATTTAGGTGCAGAGTTTGAGCAGCTTGCCTAAAGTCACACAGTAAATGACAGAGTCAGGATTTGCATTTGAGTCCCTTGGCTCCTAAGTGCCCAATCCTAATTGTTGTGCTATATATTCCTCATTTAATTTCACGGTTGTAGCCGTGACCTAAGAGGTAGCTTTTTTTTTTTTTTTTTTTTTTTTTACATAACAGGTAAAAACAACTAAAGGAAGTAGGAGAGTCAGGCATTAGGAAGTTGAGTGTGGAGTTGATTTTTTTTAAGCTGGGGCGGTGGTGAGACAGAACATACAGAGGATCATCTTGGCTTCAATATTGATTATTCAATTTGTCTTTGATCTTTTGGTGGGAGAGATTCTTAATATCCCTGTGTTTTTCACCACCCTTTACAAAGCCATTGAGCTATTTTGGAAGAAGGGGAAAATTTGTATATTCTGTCTGTCCTGGTTTATTTGCTCAAATGAGGGCTTCTCTACTTCTACAAGAGTGTTTTAATCTTCACTACTTTTTGAGGTCTTTTACTGTGCGATGTTTTATGTGTATTTCTCAGAACAATCCTACGGTATTTTAGTATTTACTTAGCAAGTAGTTGAGGGATTTTGGCTGGCCACTCTGACGTCATTTGAACTAGGCACACATTCAACTACTCTGCCCTCTTCTCTTGTTAAAGATAGTGAGAGTGGAAGGCCTGGAGTAGATACAACTTGGGAAAGTAACATCCTTCAATAACAAGCTTGTAGGCTGTAAACCACAAAGGACGGCTTATGGAAATGGAATATCACTATTAATTTCTCATTATCCTGTCAGAAAAGAGAAATCGCAACTAAAGCATAATAAAGGGAGTTTTTGAAGCCACAAACCGTATCATTGCTCTTCAGACGTATCTTACTTGTTGAATAGTAAGGTGAATGAGATTTATGAGATGTTCATAGTAAGATGAATGAGAACAATTGTTTCTCCATTTTTTAGAATCAATTGTTTCTTTTACTTTTTTCGTCTCTTTTTCTTTCTTCCTCTCCTTCTCTTCTCTTCCCTTTTTTTCTTTTTCTTTTTTGACAGAGCCTCACTCTATTGCCCAGGCTGGAGTGCAGTGGTGGAATTACAGCTCACTGCAGCCTCTACCTCCTGGCTCAAGTGATCCTCCCACCTCAGCCTCCTGAGTAGCTGGGACTACAGGTGCCCACCACCATGCCCAGCTATGCTTTGTTTGTTTGTTTGTTTCCTTATTAACAGATGGTCTGTATGCTATCTTCTGAAAATAAATACTCATGGCCTACTCTGAAGGAATTAAGATTATTCTTTGAATAATTGACTGTGACCGGTGCTAAAATATATTTTACATTTATGGCCCAGTATATTAAGTTCTATAAATTCAAAGGAAATCAAAACAAGCTTCATAAAACAATTCTTATCTTTGTACGTGAATGGTATTGCATTTTCTATACTGTTCTATTCTTTTAAAACATGTTGGTCTGCACAGTGAAACCCCGTCTCTACTAAAAATACAAAAAATCAGCCGGGCGCGGTGGTGGGCGCCTGTAGTCCCAGCTACTCAGGAGGCTGAGGCAGGAGAATGGCGTGAACCCGGGAGGCGGAGCTTGCAGTGAGCCGAGATCGCGCCACTGCACTCCAGCCTGGGCGACAGCGCGAGACTCCGTCTCAAAAAAAAAAAAAAAAACATGTTGGTCTGACTTATTTTAGATGGAAAAGATGTCCTACATGATAATTAAATTCCATAATTTATTTGTAATACAATATTGAAGCAAGCTGGTCAGATATAATTTAAACTCTTTGCTCATAAAGCTCACACTGAAGAAAGTATTTACTGTTTGGATTTGTTTATAAGACTTCCTTAAATCTTGCTGAGTTGCCAATATCTATTTCTTGTAGTAATTGATAAGATCGAAAACATTTGCTTTTTCAAATTTTTGACTGCATACTAAACAGTGGGGAATAATTAAGACCCAAAAGGATGCTGAGAAAAGGGCTAAATTTTAGCAGACATGTTAATATATTTGGGTCTATAGTCTCATTTTTTTTCCAGATAAAAGCATTTATATGGAAAATACTACATTTGTAAAGGGATTTAAAAAAAATTCTTTGATAACTTCTGATGTATATCTCGAGTTTTGCATATGTTTTGAGAATCTGGATAATGATAGTAATCAATTTTTACAAACTTCTGTTTGCAATTTAGTTTGATATCGTTAACTTAATTTTTACTCACTTGAAAACTTCCAGTAAAATATACCTGAAAACCAGAAACACAGGGCAGCCTTTTGGGGTGTGTGTTCTAAATTGCGGCTGATTTCTGGGGCTTTTTGTATTGTTTCCATATACTCTTTTACCTTGCCGATAACTTTATAGATAATTGTCCTTGTTTATTGTCTGTTTCTACCTACATCTGTGCCTCTTGACTTCAGTGGCAAAATAGTATCACAACAGAAGGTGGTTTGATATTTTGTTTCTAGGTGCCTACATTTTACATGGTAAACCTCACAAGATAGTATCATTCTCATAAAATCATCCCTTTTCTTGGTTTTAGCTTTCTGATTAACAGTTTAACTATGAAAGCTGGAATGACTTAAACTGAGGGGTTTTAATCCCAGCTTTGCCAGCCATACCCTTAAGATCCCCTGCATTTTAACCCCACCATCTGCAAACTAGATTAACTATCACTGTTACCATCTTAGAGCATTGATATGGGATAAATCCTCCAAAGGGCTTTTGAGGGAAATGTTTTATATGTAATGTGGGATGAGGAATATGAGGAATTACACTCTATTTTAGTCTTGTTACTATAAAGTTATCAAATAGAATATAACAAGTTACACTCAATGCTAATGCCAAACATACCTGTAAATACTTTTTTTTTCCATTAGTACACATAATATATTCTCATTGTAGAATATTAGAAAACAACTAGGAATGGAAGATAAGAACATTTCTGATTACAATGCCCAGCTATAAGCACTGTTAATATTTTGGTGTGTATTCTTCCAGTATGCTTTTGTTTAGCTACATGCATCCACATCATGAACATACATTTATATCTTTAATTAGAACTTTTGAGTGTTTGCAAAGTGTTATACTAATGAGCATTTCACAGTTTAACTAGTTCATTATTGTTTGACTCTTGGGATGGTCACACACTTGTGTTCTGAACATACTTGTAACTGAGTCTTGGCACACATTCTAGATCATTTCTTAGGATGATATCAAGTACAGTGTAAAGAGTGGTGAAAAATAACAAAATGGGCACTAAGAGAATTAGATGTAAGTTTTAACTTTGCCTTTAATTGTTGCTGAAACTTTTAAAACACTTTCTTCCCTGGGCTTCGTTTTCCTTCCTGGTTAACAGAGGTAAAACGGAGTAACCCCTGCAGGGGATTTAATTCTGACTGCAACCATTTGGGATATTTTACAGATAAGGAAACTAGGACTGAAAAGGACTCTAGTGTCCACTTCTCTATTTTTTTTTTTTTTTTGGTAGTGCAGAAGGTCCTTAGTGCCCTGTGGTGCTTTAGAGTCATAGTCATAATCATCCATAGTCATTGATTATTGATTAATGGTGTCTGAAGCTGATTGTATTTTGACTTAAGGAGACCCTTTTATTGACAAAATCTCACTAACTTATTAACTTTAACTGTTTCCTTCAAAATCAGGAATCCCAGCAACTGATGACTGGATAAACCAAATATGTGGTGTATATTCATACAATGAGATATTATTTGGTCAGAGAAAGGAATGAAGTGCTGATGCATGCTACAACACGGTGAATCTAGAAAACATTACGCTATGTCAAGCCAGTCACAAAAGATTACATATTACATGATTCCATTTATGCAAAATGTCCATAATAGGCAAAACTATATAGAGGGAAAGTAGATTAGTGGTTGCCTAGGGCTGGAGACCCTGGGAGGATTGGAGTGGTTGATAGCTGAAGGGTTCAAGGTTTCTCATTGAAGCGATGAAAATGTTCTAAAATTGGTGGTGATAGTTGCATAAGTCTGTGAATATACTAAAAACTGTCGAATTGTGTGCATTACATGGGTGAATCATATGCTATAGGAATAACTCAATAAAGCTGTTGCCCCCCAAAAACAAAAAAACAAAAATCCCAAAATAATCACACTGCAAATGATTCTGAAAACCTTTTGTTTCAAGTTTCTAGATGTTTGGATTATAACTAAATGGAAACTGGTCATATTAAACTCCTTATGTGTTGTTAGTTTGTTTCCTGAAAATCTTAGTTTAAATCCCAATGTAAGAGGATGACTGAATTCTGTTTTCGTTTGGAGTTTCCTTTGGGGACTTTTACTAAGATACTTGCTAATTGCAACAATTTATGTTCTCTCTCTCTCTCGTTTCTCTGTTTCTGAAGTGCTTTGTAGAATGATCAGATTTTGGTAGCTTCAGTGGTAGGCTCAGTGAGTTTTCTTTTCTTTCTTTCTTTTTTTTTTTTTTTTTCCTTCCCTGAGACAGAGTCTTACTGTCTTACCCAGCCTGGGTTACAGTGGTGCGATCTTGGCTCACTGCAACCTCCGCTTCCTGGGTTCAAGTGATTCTCCTGCTCCAGCCTCCCAGGTAGCTGGGATTACAGGCACTTGCCACCACGCCTGGCTAATTTTTGTGTTTTTAGTAGAGATGGGGTTTCACTATGTTGGCCAGCCTGGTCTCGAACTCCTGACTTCAGGTGGTCTGCCCACCTTGGCCTCCCAAAGTGCTGGGATTACAGATGTGAGCCACTACGCCCAACTGCAGTAGGCTGAGTTTTCTCCTTGGTATCTGGCACCTGCTAGACAATACTGTACAGGACCATTTTTTGCTTATAGCAGACCCCAAATAACTTAGAGTTAATTCGATTCTTTTGTTATCGTTGTTGTTGGTGTTTACATTGGAATTCATGGCATTGAGTTTTGTTTTATTTGCCCAAGTATATTCTTGAGTTGCTCGTGAAGTAGTTGCTTGAGAGCCTCAGATACTTCTCTATTGGGACACTTCTTCTCCTAGATGTATTAATTACAGACAAGTGGGTTGAGCCAGAGAAAGCAGAAGGGGGGGTAAGAATTGGGTCTCTTGGAAATCCAGACTACGTTTGGTCATTTTCAATGAAATTTTCACATCCTTTAGAAGTTTCACATCCATTAGGAGGTTTTCTTTGTTTTTGTTTTGTTTTTTTCCAGATCCATAGATATTAAGGTTAAAATGAAATCAACAAATTTTGTTTTTTATTTACAGAGACCTGTAGGATACACATGGAGTCACTAAACCTAAGGGGTGAATGGAAAGAAAAATGTTGGCAGTTCTATCTTAAGTCTTTCTTGCCTGCCTTTGCATGTTGTCATGATAGTGGCCCGAGAACCAGGCTTTTAAACCCAAACATTAGTAAACCGTAAAACATATCTTGAGACAGTCTAGTGCAACAAGAGCAAATTGGGCAGAATTTCCGAAGCAAGTCCATGACCCGTACTTCCAGTACATTAATCTACTTAGATACACTTTGGGTACTTTTCCTGGCAACATGATAAGTTGTGCAACTAGTGATTAACTCAGATCTTGGAATTAGCCTGTGACTTTGATCTTAAATAAATAAGTTTCCTCAGTAAAGTTTTTGTTTAGTATCTGAAATCCAGCTTTTTTCAAGAAAGCTTTTAGCTGGACTGTCTTCTATATTGACACTGAGAATTCAGAATTCTATCTCATGAGTGAAATTTGTTAATAAGTTCTTGAGAGATTGAGAAGTCTTATCCTTCTATCTAGAACACCCCTCCTGCAAACCCTAAATAATGCCTTAGGTAAGCTGAAGATTCAGAAAATTGAGATATAACATGAAGTAAAAGTATTTTTGAAGTCTTTTCAATCCATCTGTGTATTGCACACCTATGTGCCCAGCGCATAATATGTGATTATCCATTTAGTGACTATGTATTGGGTGACCATGGTGTACTGGGTACTGTATTAGAGTATAAAGAGATGAAAAGACAATGTCTTTATATAGTTAATGCTGTAATAGAAATATGTACTAAATGGAAGCCTAGAGGTGATATATGCTCTTTGGAGGCAGAGACTGACAAGGAATTATAAAAGGAACTGAAGGAGAGTTGACTTGAATTGGAGAGTAGAAGATGAATGTAATGGCTTGGAATTGAGAAGTGGGGAGCAGTTTGGGGAGGAAGTCATTCTAGGGAAAGGCACGGTGGTATGGTGTGTTTTGAAAGACTGCATATAGTTGCTATGGCTAAAAGAATATAGAGTCCCTGTGGATATGGCAAGAGAAGTTGTGGTCAAACTTATGTTTTAGAAATGTTATTTAGGAGTAATGCTGGGATGACTTAGAGTGGACAAAGACAGCCCAATCAAAAGTCTCCTGCCATGGCCGGGCATGGTGGCTCGTGTCTGTAATCCTAGCACTTTCGGAGGCTGAGGCAGGAGGATCAGCTGAGGTCAGGAGTTCGACAGCCTGGCCAACATGGTGAAACCCCATCTCTACTACAAATACAAAAAATTAGCTGGGTGTGGTGGTCGATGCCTATAATCCCAGCCGTTAGGGAGGCTGAGGCAGGAGAATCGCTTGAACCTGGGAGGCGGAGGTTGCAGTGAGTTGAGATCGTACCATTGCACTCCAGCCTGGGCGACAGAGCAAAACTGTCTCAAAACAACAACAACAACAACAACAACAAAGTCTCCTGCCATAATTAGACGGTCAGCAGCTATGAGGATAGATAGGATAGGTGTCTGGAAGAATGAAGAAAGGGAGACTGAGAGTTGGTGCCTCAAAAGAAAGGACAGGACTTGGATTCAAATTGATCCTTGTTTCCATCAGGGACTCCTGAGATTCTTATGAAAACCATGGCCAAGTGCATATGCGTATACATGTAAAAATTAACATGTAGTAGCAGAAACCCATTCACAGGCTTTCAGAGGTCATGGATTCCAGGTTTAGAGCCCTTGATCTGTAGAATGATGGAGAGAAAAGAGTCAATAACTCCATGTTTACTAGAGCCCAGAAATTTGGAAGATTACTGATGCAGCCAACAGATTGGGCCAGTTGGGTCATAGCAGGCAAGATGAGTTCAATTTTGGATGTATTGAGATTTCCCCATAAGAATGAGAACAGTGTATTTGTCTCTGTTGAAGTGCTGATTGAACACCTGTGCTGAAGATCTCCTGATGCAGGATTAATTATAGTAACATACACTTGACCAGATGCAGGGTCTAGATACACAAAAATAAATATTAATCTTACTAGAGCTGTAGCTTGAAATGTAGTATACCCTGGTTTAAAATGCTCTGAATGGCCAGGCACAGTGGCTCACGTCTGTAATCCCAGTACTTTGGGAGGCTGAGGTGGGTGGATGGCTTGAGCCCAGGAGTACAAGACCAGCCTGGGCAACATGGTGAAACCCCGTCTCTAGAACATATACAAAAATTAGCTAGGCTTGGTGGTATGTACCTGTAGTCTCAGCTATTCGGAGTAGGGGGCTAAAGTGGAGGATTGCTTGAGCCTCAGAAGTTGAGGCCTTCATCTGAAGGATGAAGGTGAGCCGTGATTGCACCACTGCATTCCAGCCTGGGCAGCAGAGTGAGACCCTGTCTCAATAAATAAATAAATTAAATTAAATACTCTGAGCAATGGTTTTATTTTGCTTGTTTAGTTTAGGAGGCTACCCTTTTATTATGTGTGTGGTTGGTTTGTTGTTGTTGTTGTTGTTTTGTTTTTTCAGATGGGATCTTGCTCTGTCGCCCAGGCTGGAGTGCAGTGGCATGATCCCAGCTCACTGCAACCTCCGCCTCCCGAGTTCAAGCAATTCTCCTACCTCAGCCTCTCGAGTAGCTGGGATTACAGGCGCTTGCCGCAACGCCCAGCTAATTTTTGTATTTGTAGTAAAGATGGAGTTTCACCATGTTGACCAGACTGGTCTTGAACTCCTGACCTCAAGTGATCTGCCTGCCTTGGCCTCCCAAAGTGCACATTTAGTAGGCATTGACATTGTTAATCTTTGAGTGGAAACAGCTGGAGAATACTCCAAATAAGGCTGAAAAAATGTGGGATTATCACTTTTAAGAGGGTCCTGTTTCTATGTACTTAATGCTTTTGCACTGAAATGTTTGATATTTTAGTTGACAGAGTTCTTAAGCAATAATTTTGGCATCAGAGGAGTCACTTAGATAATTTCTAGGATCCCCATGAGCACCATTGTAATTTGTAGAACAGGTTGAAAGAGGATTGTGACAACAGTCAGTCTTCAGGTGTGTGAGGTCATCTTGTCTCGCTTCCTCTCTACCAGGTTAAAACCACACCTCAGGGCTCCAGGAAGCTGACTGAGCACCTAGTCCAAAGAAATTTTGCATTCTGGTTTTTTCCAGTGTTTTCTTGTGATTTTCATCTTTAAGCTAATTGTTGAGTAGGGCTTATAGGATTTGCTCTCTTTGGGCAAGCTTCCTCATCAATACCAATGGCAGTAGTCATGCAGTCCTGTCGTGACCATGTTCAACTGAATTGACAGCTAGTATGTATCACGCCACACCAGTCTGCGGTTTTGCCCCTTGTAAATGTTAGCTTCATCTGGGAAATTGTTAGAAATGAAGATTTTAGTTCTTGTTCTTGACCTCTTGAGCCAATCTACATATTAACAAGATCTCACACGTGACTCACATGTGCATTAAAGTCGGAGACTTACTGGAGTAGTTCAGGAACATGGCCTCTCGGAGCCCTTTTGCTGAAGTTCAAGGCTTTTTCCATTTGTTTTCTCCTCAGAAGTGATGAGAAACATCTGTTCACTATCTTTCATGCAGTATACATTTTCATGTCATTAAAGATAATGATTTAGGTGCCTCTAAGCTGTCTCTTCTTCAAGCTAAATAACTGAAGTTTGTGTGATCACTTTCTTCATAGAGAAGATGATCTTTTAGCCTTTCATCCTGTATTGCTTTTGGTCTCTGTTTCCTAGATAATTTTTTTAAAAATGTCATTTCTGAAATGGGCAGAATACTCTTATCAGACTATGGTTGCTACTAAATAAGCAAAATAACCCAACCCATGTATTTTTTAAGATCTAGGGGCATTTGGCTAAATTTTTTGTTTTATTTGAAAAGTTTTTTTTTTTTTTTTTTAAATAGCAGTAAAAATAGCAACTAATTCTTCCTTGAGGGGACTTCAAATCCAAAAAGTACCTACTCTCTTTTCTGAAGGATGGAATAAGTTGACCAATGGTCTTTGGCCTTCTTTTGGGTTGGTACTTCAGGCTAATTTTACAATAGAGGAAGGAATGATGGAAAGAGGGAAAGATGTAAAGAGAGAAAGGAAAGAAGGAGGGAGAGAAAGGGGGAGCTAAGGGAACCAGATTAGTAAGTCAAAGCAGAAGAGACTATTGAAAGTCACTCATATGGGAAATGAGAGGTTTATTTTTGGTTATTGCTTTACAAATGTTTTGGTTTGGGGATGTGAAGGAGAATTCTTTGAACTATTAACACTTTTTTCCTCCTGACTTTTGAATGTCAGACTTTTATCCACCTTTTGCTTATAGGAAGAGTTCAATTTTGCATGGAATTACATCTGTGGTTTTTGTGTGTGTATGTTTTTTTAAGGCATCAGGGTTATATCTGAATCATCATCTTTTGCATGTTTTTAGTCTGGACATCTTTTAATTCAGTGCAAGTTGTAGCTCTAAATGAGATGCTCCTTATTTTTCTGCAGGAAAGCATCCACCTGAGACAGGGACAGTAGTCTGGGTAAAGTATCTTCTAAAGTGATTCTTAAAATCATACTTCCCACTTTGTTTTAAAGGAAGAATGTTTGCGTAGTGTCAAAACATTAAAAGAGCTGGAGAAACCTTGGCATATTTAGCATTTATTGTATCATCGTGTCACAACAGGAGGAGACAATAGTGGCTAATTCACTGATTGCTTCCTATCACATTTACACAAGGTTGTAGGGTCAGCATTACCTTGCTGGGTTGTAATTTAATGAACCCGAAAGGTTTCTTTATCTTAAATCCAGATTAGTCACGTGGCTGATTGGCAAATAAAACTTGGGCAAGTGCTTGCTATGCAGTTAAATTACAGTCTATTGACCTTAAATATGGCTTTCATTAAACACTAATGTACTTGCCTGATGCCCTGCCTTTGATATTTCATTTTATTGAGTTTGCCTGTATCCCTGCTAATCCTCAAAATTTGCGGGTCTGGTAAGACTGTTGGCTGAATGAAGAGGGTAGAGGTTTATTGGTGCACTCACTGCGTGCCAATTGTCTAGGCCACTGACACATGCAACTTAGCCTCCGTGGCTGGACATGTACATAGTTAACAGTAAAGCATTTCTCTCTTTCCCTAGACCAGGACCGTAGGGTCTGAGTTAGCGTGAAAGAATGCAAGGATGTGGAAATTTGAACCTCAGGGTTATTCTTACTGCTGCTGTGTTTCCCAGAAAATAGCCATTGACTTTTCTTCTTTCTTTCTAACATGGGGAAGGCATTTATAGCATAATGGAGTATTGTTGGATTATTTATATGTGTTTCCTTGGGTCTTTTTGCTTTTAGAGTTGTGTTGATTTGTACTTTGCTGTGTATTATGTGTGGGGAATAGGGTATGAAGCCTATAGGGAAGAAGGGTGGATGGAGAGGCACTAAAAGTACAGGGATTTGACTTATTTTAACAAGAAGAAATTCTGATGACTAAAGATAATTTGTGAACACCTAGTTATGGCTTCACACCTTTTGTCTTAGTTCAGGCTGGTATAACAAATGAGCGTAGATGAAGTGGCTTAAACAACAGACTTGGATTTCTCACGGTTCTGGAGGTTGTAAGTTCATGATCAGGGTGCCACCCAGTGTGGTTGGGCTCTGGTGAGTGACTTCTTCCAGGTTGTATGCTGCTGACTTCTTGTATCCTCACATAGCAGAAAAAAAACTAGGAAGCTCCCTGGGGTCTCTTTTTATAAGGGCACTAATCCCATTCATGAAGACTCTGCTCTCATGACCTGTTTCCTCCCAAAGGCCCCACCTTTTAATACCATCAAGTTGGGGGCTAGGATTTCAACAACTGAATTTGGCAGTGGGACACAAAAATTCAGTCCATGCCTCTCTTCTAATAATATGAGCTTTTATTAGCATTAGGTGGACTACATTGATTGAGTTGATTGGAAGTAGATTTTCAGAAATGACTTCCAGTATCTATTGATACTATAAACAAGGTGGTATTTCATTAGTGACAGGACCTGTGTTGGTCCCTTAGGAATGATGCATTATTTGCAGAGAAGAGTTGATCAAGGTGAGTCCTGTTACTTGAACCTTTGTGAGGGACAAAGTAAAGAAACATCCCAAAACAGGAAATGCCACACTTTTATTTCCTGAGGATTGAGTTCATCAGGAAAGGTATATTAGAATAGTTATCTATTGTGTAAACAATAACAAACTACTGCAAAGCTTAGAGGCTTAAAGCTGTGGCAAATATTTGTTATCTCCCAGTGTCTATGGGTCAGGAATTTGGGTGGTTCTGCTTTAGGGCCTTTCATGGGGTCACAATCATATGATGGGTTGACCCGGGGCACAGGGATTTACTTCAGAGATGTCTCACTGATATAGTTGGTAAGTTGCTGTTGCCTAATGATGTGAAGCCTACGTGCCACTCCATAAAGGTATTTCTTTTTTTTTTTTTTTTGAGACGGAGTCTCACTCTGTCGCCCAGGCTGGAGTGCAGTGGCCAGATCTCAGCTCACTGCAAGCTCCGCCTCCCGGGTTTACACCATTCTCCTGCCTCAGCCTCCGGAGTAGCTGGGACTACAGGCGCCCGCCACCTCGCCCGGCTAGTTTTTTGTATTTTTTTAGTAGAGACGGGGTTTCACCGGGTTAGCCAGGATGGTCTCGATCTCCTGACCTCGTGATCCACCCGTCTCGGCCTCCCATAGTGCTAGGATTACAGGCTTGAGCCACCGCACCCGGCCCCATAAAGGTATTTCTATAGACTGTTTGCATGTTAACACAACATGGTACCTGGGAGCAATCTGAGACAGCAAGATGGAAACTGCAGTGGTTTTTACTCCCTAGCTTAGGAAGTTCTATACCATCACTTTCCAATATTCTGCTGGTAACACAAGTCAGCCCTATTTATCATGGGGGGACTAGTCAAGGGCATGAATATCAATTGGCTAGGATCACTGGAGGCTGGTTGTACCACAAAGGACACTTGATTGTCTTTTTATTTCAGTTGCTTTCTCTAATATTGTCAGTGCTATGGTTTGAATATTTGTCCCTTCTAAAACTCATGTCGAAATGTAATCCCTGCTGGGCACGGTGGCTCACGCCTGTAATCCCAGTACTTTGGGAGGCTGAGGTGGGCAGATCACGAGGTCAGGAGATTGAGACCATCCTGGCCAACATGGTGAATCCCTGTCTCTACTAAAAATACAAAAATTAGCTGGATATGGTGCCATACGCCTGTAGTCCCAGCTACCTGGGAAGCTGAGGCAGGAGAATCGCTTGAACCTGGGAGGCGGAGGTTGCAGTGAACCGAGATTGTGCTACTGCACTCCAGCCTGGGCAATAGAGTGAGACTCTGTCTCAAAAAAAAAAAAAAAAAAAAAAAAAAAGAAGAAATGTAATCCCTTAGTCCCTAATGTGGTGGTATTGATAAGTGGGGGCCTGAGGGCTTTGCCTTCATGAATGAATTGATCCATTCATGGATTAATGGGTTATCATGGGTGTGGGACTGGTGGTTTTCTAAGAAGAGGAAGAGAGACATGAGCTAGCAGACTTAACCCCCTCACCATGCGATGGCCTGTACCACCTCAGGAAGAAAGCCCTCACCAGATGTGGGCCCTCTACCTTGAACTTCCCAGCCTCCATAACTACAAGAAATAAATTCCCTTTCTTTATAAATTACCCAGTTTCAGGTATCTTATTATGAGCAACAGAAAATAAATGGCGCCAGGTGACACTACAGCTTCTTTAAGCTAACATGTCGGGTGTAGTATATGGAAGATAAGAGTCCTCAATTTGGCCGGGCGCGGTGGCTCAAGCCTGTAATCCCAGCACTTTGGGAGGCCGAGACGGGCGGATCACGAGGTCAGGAGATCGAGACCATCCTGGCTAACACGGTGAAACCCCGTCTCTATTAAAAAAATACAAAAAACTAGCCGGGTGAGGTGGCGGGCGCCTGTAGTCCCAGCTACTCCGGAGGCTGAGGCAGGAGAATGGTGTAAACCCGGGAGGCGGAGCTTGCAGTGAGCTGAGATCCCGCCACTGCACTGCAGCCTGGGCGACAGAGCGAGACTCCGTCTCAAAAAAAAAAAAAAAAAAAAAAAAAAGGGTCCTCAATTTGATGGGGAGAAATCATACACCTCACGGTAAGGATTTTTCTGTTGCTAATGAAGGTATTTTAATCGATACAAATACAAGTGCTATTTGGCATGCATTATTAGCCTGTTACCTTTGTTGAGCACTAAGAGTACTCTGTAGGTAGGTAAACTATAGTTAGAGGTCCATCTAAGGGGAGTCTAATTTAGCATTTGTGTCAGATTTGTGTTTCATAATGTGGTGATTATATGGAAGGTTCTTTTGGAAATTTGATTAGTTGCCTGCCTTCGGATATCTACATAAATTGCATAGCATGCACTGTGGGTGCATTCTTTATATGGTTCATGGGAGGAGTTGATTTATTTTTAGAGTTTGACATAGGGTTCTTTGGGATAAAGTTTGTTAAAAAGATCCTGTGGTGATGCGTCTTCATCTCACCTATTTATTCTTGGGATGCTCTCTGTGTGTTGGTGGAGGGTTTTCACCGCATCGTGCTCACGAAGGGCCTCGAACTCCCCCTTTGTGCTTTAACCTTGGCAGGGTCTGTGTGGCTGACCTTGCACTTCTGAGAACTTCTCTGCAGTTTCCTTTGGGCGGCCTGAACATTGGCTGTTTAATACCAATTAAAAGCAAGGGCTGTTCCTCTCAATGGATTGCTATTAATTACAGCCTGTGTTCCAGTAATCTGAGACAGAGCAGCTTCCTCTGGTTTCATTGAAGACTATTTTAGCTCTCTGCTTTGGTTGGCTGATAAAATCTGAGAGGCACATACTGATTTGGAATAGGAAGAGTATTCTGACCCTAAGGAGAGGTATCTGGGAATTGGAAGATGTGTGCTCTGTTTTTATTGTGAGTGTCTTTGGGTTAGGTGGGGCATATAAGGGAACATGGTGAAATCAAACAGCCCTGGACCCATGTCAGAGATCAGGGTTCTAGTTCCAGCCTTAACACTAATGGGGTGTGTAACTTGAAACTAATCATTTCATCTCTCCCTGTACCAGTTTACTGATCCATAACATTGAGGGTTTAAACAAAGTTATCTTGATTGTCCCTTCTGTGTCTAAACTTTTGCTAAAAATTGGTTACTGTTCGTATAAATGATATGAAATATTATGAGACTATTCAAGGTTAATTCTTTAACTTGAGATTTTAAGAATCAGTTTTGTAAAATAAGTTTTTTGGGCATTTAATGGTATGGGTGAAGTCTGGTGGTCCCTGATGATTGGTTTAGTTTCTGGGAGATTTTCTCCAGGAATAGTTGAGGAGAGCTTTAGTTTCTGCCAGAATGTAGATAAAAGGGTAGATTTGGATTTGGTGTTTCTGAAGCATTTTAGTTCAATGAGATTTTGAAGGAAATCCCTGGATAGAGATTATAGTCATCCCTTGAGTTCTGGGGGATTGGTCTCAGGACCTCCTGTGGATTCCAAAATCCATGGGTGTTCAAGTCTCTGATATAAAATGGCATAGTGTTTGCATCTAACCCACGCACATCCACCCTTACACTTTAAATCACCTATAGATTACCTGTAATTCCTAACGCAGTGTCTACACGTCACTTCATTCTTGTGGATTCAACGTAGTACTTGGCATGTGGCAAATTCAAGTTTTGGTTTCTGGAACCGTGTGGAATTTTTTTTTTTTCCTGAATATTTTCTATCCCTGCTTTGTTGAATCCACAGATGTGGAACCATGGATACAGAAGGCTGACTGTATTTTTTTTTTAAACTCTCAGAAATCTGGGATATAAGAGTTCAACTCGATTCATGAAGCATAATTTATTACTTTTTTTTTTTTTTTGCACTAGAAATCAGAACACATTAATGGTTGAAGGTTTTTTGGCTTTGAGAAGAGGCCAGGAGGTGTTGTTTGCATACAAAATAGTAGATTTTCCTATGTGTTGTGATTGGTTATGTGGGCAGAGGAAAAGAATATTTGAAACTATGATTGATCTGTGTAATTCTAGGCATATAGAGGCTTTGCTTCTAGGTACTTTTCGCCTTCAGACTGCTATTAAGGGTAGCAAACATCTCAGTTATGTATGTAATAGCATTAAATGAATGTTCTCAAATGAATAAAGGGGCTTAATAACAGGTGTAGCATTAAAAGAGAGGCTGCAAAGTGGAATCCTTCACCCTAAGTTCCAGAGACTAGCGTGGAGGAATAACCGCTCTGGGGTGGGAGTGTTCTTTTCTCAAGTGCTGAAGGGGAGATGAACTATCCTGCTTGGCCTGTGGGGGAGGATCATGGTTATTAGGGGTTGGGTAATATTTTTGTTACACATGTGTAGAAGAATGTCATTAATTGTGGCCTTTAGCACGTAGATTTTCTTGATCAGATAATACTTTGACAACTTCAGCCAAGTGACTACTAGTCTTGTGTCAGTTGTAAACATGTGTTTGGAAGGCAATATTGTACCAGTGGGTTTTTTCAGTCAGGATGTTTGCGGTATATATCAAATGAAAATGAGGCAGATAATGGAAAACTCTTAATTTTAATGGCTTAAAAAAATTCTGCATTAAACCTGAAAAACTAGAGACATAGACTAGCTGGGAGGTACTGTGAGAACCTGCTTTACAAATGACTTTCTGTGGAACCCTGTCACCACCATTTGCTGAAACCTACTTTCCATTTGAATATACATTTAGATAAGGCCAGTTGGCTGCTAGATCATCGTCTAATGGGCCTGTGATCCCACATGTACCACTAGTACCACTCTCCATCCTGCTCACCCTTACAGACCATATGAGAGGGTCCCTAAGTCTCACTTTCAGGTGGGCTCAGCCAGTGGAAATCAGAGAGGTGTGAGTTGCTGGTATATATTTTGTCCCTGCTCCCTGCTAGGCTGTCCTGATGCATTTAGACTGAGGTGGTCACTGCTTTTCACTGGTGCTGTTGAACTGGAACTGTAGTTTCCCACTGGTGAGATGTTGTTACTACAGTTTTTCACATACATGTATATTTCACATACATATATTTTAATTTTTTACATTTATTGTTTATCCAGTGAGTTAAAGCCTTAGAGGACTGAGTTTAATTTTAGTGCCTAAGAATACTACTACCTTTTCTTGGAGGAAGAGCATTGAAACCGTAAGTTTGCAGTTACAGAAGCAGTATCCTTTCTTTGGAGCACTGAACAGGTGTTGGGGGCCAGACCGTTCAAGCCCTGTCCACCATTCCCTGCTGAGCAGCTTCTCTACCAGCGGTAGCTCTTCAGCCTCTGAAGGCATGGCGGAGGCCTGGAGTAGGGCCCTGCTAACCTTGAATGCTCATGCCTGGCAGGTTATGAGGATTAAGTTATGTAAGATTGTATGTGCTTGAAATAGGAGTTGGCATAGAACAAGTACTCCTTGATTTTGATCTGGTCTAATTCATTCATATTTAGGATGAAAAAATGGTAGCAATGTTAAGTTTAATTCAGATGACAAGACTTACTAAAAGGTCTTTCTGATACCTCATCTATACATATAGTATTCTACTCTGTGTAGATCATCTAAAATTTCTACAAGTTGGAGATCTTGGCTTTTGTGTTTTAAGGTTACGATGAAAGACAGTGAAATCTGCAGCTGAATTTAGGGAAGACTCCTTGAAAACATCATCAGTTGGCTTTCTCATTTGGAATACAAATGGACGGTTGTATCCTCCTGCCATTGCTTTGTTATGATTATCTAGGAGTTTTCTTATTTTTTAAAAATGTGACTTTATTGACATTTCAAGTACTATAACATTTAGCCATTTAAGCTCTCTCTCTCTATATGTGTGTGTGTGTGTGTATATATATATATATATATATTTTTTTTTTTTTTAATTTAAAAAATTTTTTTGAGACAGTCTTGCTTAGTCTTGCTTATTCCCCCAGGCTGTAGTGCAGTGATGTGATCTCTGCTCATCCCAAACTCCACTTCCCAGGTTCAAGCAATTCTCATGCCTCAGCCTCCCAAGTAGCTGGGATTACAGGCATGTACCACCACATCCGGCTAAGTTTTGTATTGTTAGTAGAGACGGGGATTTCACCATGTTGGCCAGGCTGGTCTTGAACTCCTGGTCTCAAGTGATCCACCCCCTCTTGACCTCCCAAAGTGCTGGGATTACAGGCATGAGCCACTGTGTCCAGCCACTATAATTGATTTTTAGTAAATTTTTTGGAATATACAGCATTTTATCTTTCTATTCATCAGTTGGTGGACATTTAAATTGTTCTTACTTTCTGGCTGTTATGAATAATGCTGCTGTGAGCATTCTTGTACATGTTTTTGTGTGGACATATGTTTTCTTAGGAGCTACCCTTACTTTGTTGCTAGCTGAGGCTTCTAGGACTGGGATCCTTCGAACACTGCATGTACCTCTTGGAGGAGAGGAGGATTCCTCTGAAGTCAGAAATATCCTCCCTGGAGATTTCTGCAAGCAGTTGGATGGACTCTTTCGGGCTGAGGAAGGAGCCTTGAGCCAGGGATGTCTCAGGAATGTGAGAGTTGAAGCACAGCTGTGCAGTGTGGCCTTAAGCAATCAACTTGCCAGCTGGCTTATCTTTAGGAAAAGGGTGATGTTACTGCTGAAAATTGTGACCTCCTCCAGACACCAGTGGTGAGGATTAATTAGTAAATGTTGGCTGTGCTAAGCTTTTCCTTTGGCTCTTCTTTATTCTCAGAGGCAACCCTGCTTTTTAGGGTTGAAGGTAGTAAGATCTATAAGAAAAAGCTGGAGAAACCCACCTTGTCATTGCTTTCTTGGGAATTAAGGGTTATCTTGTGCTTGGTTAGGATACCAGTTAGTTTCCAGCATTCTCAGTGGAGGTAATCAGATCTTGGAACCTTTGAGGGCATGTGATGAAGCAAACAACAAAACTCTGAGGATTAGAGGACTGATAGAGACCCTGTGAAGGGTTCACCTGGAAGGAGGCAGTATGGTTGTGTGGAAACAACTTGCTCTGTGGAGTCGCATAGATCTGGGATGGAATCCTGGTTGTGCCAGCCTCTCTCGAGTTACTGAATAGGAATAGTGATGGCCACTTGGCAGAATTGTGGCAGGGATGAAATATGACAGCAATTGTAAAGAACCTGTCACAGTGGCTGACATACTGGAGATTGTTTGTGATTATTCATTTCCTTTTTCATCTGGTTGATTGCTGAACTTCTAGGTGAACTGCCATCTTGGAGAGAGACTGGGATGGAGGGCAAGCCTCCCTTGTAACTGTTGGTATTTATTTGATTTTGGACAAGACTTCCGTTTCCTTCACTAGATCTTGAAGGTTTTTTAGTATCAAAATTCTCAGATAAGCATCTCATCTTATTTTTAGACAGGTAGGAGTTAGTCTATCCTCTTTTAAAGAGTTCTCGTTGAAAGTTAATGCGTTTATTTTTAATCTTCTGTAGTTTCCTGTTCAATATGGTAGCAAACAGTCACATGTAGCTATTTAAATGTAAATAAAAAATTCAGTTTCTCAGTTGCTCTAGCCACATTACAGGTACACAAGAGCTACATGTGGCTAGCAGCTACTGCATTGGACGGTATATAGGATAGAACATGTATGTCATCACAGAAAGTTCCATTGTACAGTACTGCTCTATGGAATAAGACTCTAATAAGTGGGAGTTTCAATAGAAGCTATTCTTGCATTTGTATGAATCTGTCTGTGGCTAGAACTCTGGCATCCTATTACTTGGGATTGCTAAAATAATTCATACTTGCAGTAATGACCCACTGAGACCTTTGTTTCTCAAGTTTTGAACTTAAAAGATGGGCTGGGTGCGGTGGCTTACGCCTGTAATCCCAGCACTTTGGGAGGCTGAGGCAGGCAAATCGCTTGAACCTAGAAGTTCGAGACCAGCCTGGCCAACATGGTGAAACTCTGCCTCTACTAAAAACAAAAAAATTAGCCAGGCATGGTGGCTCATGCCTGTAGTCCCAGCTACTAGGGAGGCTGAGGTGGGAGGATCGCTTGAACCTGGGAGGTGGAGGTTGCAGTGAGCCGAGGTTGTACCACTGCATTCCAGCCTAGGTGACAGAGTGAGACCCTGTCTCAAAAAAAAAAAAAAAAAAAGTTAAAAGATAAATTCAGCCTGTGTTTACCCTGCAAACAATCTCACCAGCGCTCCAGACCTCTACCAAGTCATAGCGATTGCCTTGCTTTGAGGTGGAAGTTTATATGCAAGTATCTTTTTAAGTAGGACCATTTAGAAAGAATATGTTTGAATTGAGTTTGCTCTAAGTAGTGTTTAACACTTTAATATCTTTTTCTCTTTATGGGAATATCAGTTAACAGCATTTATACTTTATTTTCAGAATACCAGTGGTTTTCTTAGCTCTGGAAGTACTGTATCTTTAGATCCTAGTGTAGACTTAAATTAAAAAAATCTGTTTGGCTGGCTTCATCTGGATACAAATGACTACGTATTTGTAATAGGCACTTGATTTCACGTTTAACTTACTTTTCTGTTTTTCCTCTGTATTTTGTTTTCAGAGCATTGAGTTAGCAATCGGAAGAACTCATGTTTATTCTCTTCCAAATCCACTTCTTGCTTTCTTACTTATTAAGCATTGTCTGCGTGATTTACTTAGGATACAAAAAATGATCACAATGTGGTTTTGGCTCCGGAGGGCTCATGTGAAGTGGTCCATGACCTGTCTGCCTTATTGCTTTGTTGATGGGTTTGATAGAAGGTTAAGTGTGAAATGCTGTGTAGACAGTTCATTGTTACACAAACATCTAAATTATTAGCCTCCTTTTTAATGAGATAGATGGAAGTGTGGGCTATGAATGAGGTTCTTCATGGCGTGAGTTTTCTGGTGGGATTTTTCAAGAGTGAGAAGAGGTGTGCCTTGAAGCAGTTAAGTAGGAGAACCTACTCCAGATACTGAGAGGGATGGCTGGAGAAGGACTGAATAGACCAGCTACAAAAAAAAAAAGACGAAGAAGAAGAAGCCGGGGCAGAGGAAGGGGGTGAATGCCGGGTATCTTTCTAATGACTGTACTGTGTATTTTCTAATATTCTTTGAAAACTTTGAGATCAGCAGAGAGGCTGAGCCCTGCTGATGAGGAAGGGAGATTTGTTTAGAGACCGATAATGATACTTTAGGGTGCATGCAGTGTGTCTGTGTACTAGGCAGGTGCCATTTAAGTCAGAAGCCACTTTCCTGCTTTAGAACAGGTGCTGGGATGTGGAAGCTGAGGATGCAAAGTTATCGCTCTGTGTTGGTTTATTGACCACCTCATCATGAGTACTTCTACTTCATTAGTGATCTCTGATATGACTGCTGGATAGTCTTCTGGAAGTAACTTCCTTTAAAACTACGGTGGTTTGTGGTGAAGAAAATTTATTTTCAAATTGTATTATTGCTTTTACCTGGTCTCAGAGATCTGGGCTGTCTTGATATAGGCCAGTGCTTAACTAAGCAAAGTGTTATGTCAGAATGTGATTACTATTCCATTATTTCTTCATCCTTCAATTTTGCTTTAATTTGCTCTTAAATTTGCAAGTACCTAATGTTTTTAAGAGTGTTACATATATAATTTTCCCCTAATTTTAAAACCCAAATACTTTAACAAGCTGCTCAACATGAAGAAGGGAATGGTTTGCATCAGTTTATGAAAGAATACCCTGTTCCCAGGTTGGGTGGGTGCCATGTCAATAGCTTTATTATGTATGGCAAACACAATGCTAAGAAAACTTATTAGAAACTGAAGTCTTAAATGCTTGGGAGATTATAATGTGTTCTGACTTCAAAATTTTAAGTTAAATTCCACTACTATTTTCTATGACTATTTTCTGCAGTCTACTTTCTGAAGTCATAGAAGATAGCCGTGAAAGCTATAGAAAGCTGTAGAAATAGAGAGGTGGGTGAGAATTTATTAAGGTGCCTTCAAACATATAAACTAGAAATAGATTCAGTTATATCAAAGATAGGCCTAGATGTGGACGGAATAGTGAATATAGTTTCTACTGCTACTCTTTCAACATGGATCTGTCTGGTTAATTGATACTAGTCATTCTCTGCTGCTATTTTTATAGCATTCATCACATTTTAATTTTTGTGGCCATCTCCTCCTGGGCTTTGAGCAGCCAAGAATAAGGTTAGTTCATCTTTGTATCTCTTGCATCTAGCATGGTGCCTGGCACATAGAAAGCATTCAATAAATACTGTAATGAGTGAATGAAACATTTTTTACAAATGTGTTTGAACCAAAGGCAGCCTATTGTTAACCTTGGTGAGCCTTGGAAGGCGTTTTGCTTGTGGTGATGTAGCGACTGAAACATTTTGTAAAAAGTGAAAACACCTTCAAATGATTTCTCTCTTTCTGATCTTTATTAAGACAGCAGCGCTGTATCCACACCTTCCTAATTGTGTGTAGTCACTTCTTACAAGTGCTTGCCATGCTTGTGTCCTTAAACTGTTTCACAATTCTGGCATTGAGAAGCCAGAGTGAGGTGAAGGAGTTGCTCGTTGTTCCCCATACACCGTGGATTCTCCCAGCTCTGCACCTTGGCTCAGGTTTTCCCCTTTAGCTAGAATGCCCTTCCTCCTTGGCTTTGGCTGTCTCTTAAAGGATTACTCACTGTACCCACCCTTCTAGGCTGAGCTCACAGCTAACATATGTAATCTAACATTTGAGTCAGTCGAGAAAACTCTTATTTTCCTGCTCTATACACCCAGTATAGTTGGTTTGCAGGTGTCTGTGGAGTTTGTTTTATACGGTGCCTGTTGGGCTAGGGCTGCATTATAGCTAGCATCTGTAAGACCGTTCCAGTTTAAGAGCATGCAGGGTGGCGACAGTGAGATGAGACCGTCTGTATCAGCTTATGGCTTTTCAGTTTATGGCAGGTTACTTAAACTGAGCCTTAATTTTCCCATAAGCAAAATGGGAACTGAGTATGACTAAGTAGGGAAATGTATATAATGCCTAGGAATGGCTTTTGCTAGGTGCATAATAAGTAGTTTCCTTTTCTTCTGTTTGTTTCAAATGATATAAAAGAAGCCTTGTTTTGAAACCAAGAGTTGCTAATCTGACCAAATTTCATGAAAGGATATTGATCACAACATATTTGTCATCAGAGTTTGGTAACACCTGACTAATTTTCTGTATTGCTTTGGGATTTATTTAAGCATGTGAGACTGATATTATCTAAGGTTTTAGTTGACAAAAGATGAATAGCCTGTGAGGTTGAAATTATGAGAGCAAAAGACTTTGGAAAATTTCTGCCATGGCGTATTTCATACATTTCAGCTTGGTGTCCAGGGTTTCCCTGAGCAGAGGAGTTTGTGATATATGAGCTCATAAATATCCTTGCCTGTGCCCTCTTCCAGAAGGGAAAGCCAGATCTCCAGGGATGCTCACTGTTGGGGAGACAATGAGAGGAGCTTCTTGTTTGAATATCTTTGTTCACAGCAGAGATCATATTTGAAGTTCTTCCCTTCAGCAAAAAGAGCAGAATGGAAAGTGGTTTAATATTCCTGTCGTTAGGGTTTCCACTCTGTGTGGGGTCATGAGAGTCATAGTGTTTATTCTGGATTCTGAAATGACGGTTTGTTTTACTTTTAAAAATGCATCTCACAGGGAAATAGAGAATTGTTCCTGTGAACTTCCTGGCTGCTATACTCAACACAGTTGCTGTGGCAGTTTTTAAAAGGAAATTAAAATGCAGTAATGCTTTAAATGTACTGCTTTAAGAAACTCGATAACTCTTGATTAGTCAGCATAGCAAACAGCAAAGCAGAACTTCTTTTTTTTTCTCTTTTTGAGATAGGATCTCCTCCAGCCCAGGCTGGAGTGCAGTGGCACAGTCATGGCTCACTGCAGCCAGGCTTGATAGATCTGCCCACCTCAGCCTCCTGAGGAGGCTGGAACTACAAGCAGGCACCATCACACCCAGCTAATTTTTGTATTTTTTTGTAGAGATAGGGTTTCACCATGTTGGCCAGGCTGGTCTTGAACTTCTGGGTTCAAGTGATTTGCCCGCCTCAGCCTCCCAGAGTGCTGGGACTACAGGAGTGAGCCACTGTGCCTGGCCTAGAATCTTTATATACCAGTTTTAACCATTTTGTTTCACTTTTTGAAGCACTTAATAGGAGGTAAATGTACTTATAAAAGTAACATACTTAATAGAAACACACAATAATGGTACGCAAAGAACCAGCTCACTCGTAGATTGTGCTCCATTTTTGTGCGGAAGTTTTTGTGCCAGCCAATTACATTTGCTTCTGTGGTAGATTTCTCTTCACTGGGTCAAAGGAGAGGTGTCATTAAGGAAAGCACATGTGTCTTTTGTTTCCTCTGGGTGTTCTGATGTGAGAGCGCCTGGATTCTTCAGTGCTTCCTGGTGAGAAAAGCAGAACTTAAGAAGGGCTGAAAGAGGGTCCACTTGCCTCCACAGACCTCCTGATGCTCATAGAGGCTAAAGAGTCACTTTCGGCTTCAACTTTTAACTGCATTATTAGGGCTCTTAATGTATTATAGACTTGAACTTTGCCACGAGAGTAGGTCTCAAGTGGTCTCACCATATACACCAACACCAAGAAAGGAAACGATGTGAGGTGATAATGTTAATTAGCTTGATTGTGGTAATCATTTCACAATATAAACTTGTATCAAAAAGTCACATATACCTTTAATATATATAATTTTTGTCAGTCATACCTCAATAAAACTGGGGAAAAGATAGAAGTGTGTCCATAACATTCAATAAATAATACAGTCATGAGCCACATAACGTTTCCGTCAAAAATGGACAACAGTGGTCCCACAAGATGATAATAGAGCTGAGAATTCCTATCATCCAGTGACATTATAGCTGCCTTAATATCATAGTGCAATGCATTACCCACGTGTTTGTAGTGATATCAGTGTAAACAAACCTCTTCTACAAATGCAGAGCTCATACAATTATGCTCAGTACATAAAATACTTGATAATAAACAACTAAGTTACTGCCTTAACAAAATAGGAGTGTGGTGAGGGAGAGACCAGTAAATAGGGCAGAGAGAGAGATAATAATTGTTTTAATTTCTGGGTGAGATGCTGATGTTAAATTTACCTCCCTTGGAAACCCTGGAAGGTGGATAAAGCAAGAGGGCTCTGGGAATCTAGTGGAAACTTTGTAGGTGTAGACACTTAAGTTAATCCTTTTTTTTGTAGTTTAGGGGGCAATAGTGTATTAGGCTCTAACTTTGGGTTTTGTGATTTCCTTTTATAAGATAAATTTAGTTTTCTTTTTTGGAGTTTCATTGTTTATTGTAATGACAATTGTCTTCATGCAGCATGTTGCAAGCTTAAAATGTTCCGTAAGAGTAACCTGGCATGGTGGTGCACGCCTATAGTCCTAGCTTCTAGGGAGGCTGAGGTGGGATGATTGCTTGAGCACAGGAGTTCAAGACCAGCCTGGGCAACATAATAAGACCCTGTCTCAAAACAAAAAAACAAAAAATATTTCATAAAAGATAGCTGCTATTAATAATGGTATAATTATAATAATGTCTTACTGTTATATATCCAGAATGGTTATAGCAAACTTGGTGCTCTTTGAAAATTACCACAACAGTTAACCTTGGAAACCAAAGAAATCCATTGAGGAAATCCTAGCCATCCCCAAACTTAGAGAAAATAAGTTAAGGCATTTATTTAATCTTTAAGGGTGTTATTTATGGTGGAGAAATGAGCAGAAGTCATCGTCAGTTTGATCATTAGCATCTGTTTTATTTAGAGAATTTTGACATCATAAACTAGGAATTTGTAAAACTCTGTGTGCATATTTTTCTACATCTGGGTAGCTACCATATGTTCTACAGATCTCATCCCTTACATTTCTAGAGTTGTACTGTAGGAACTATGTCTAGTAAAAATCTCACTCTTGGCTCACATGCATTTGGAATTACCCTTTCATATAATAACAAAATAGGGTATTGATTTCTGTTTTTCTGAATGCTTACTTTGCATGTATTAATCTTTTTAAATTTTCATAGCAGCTCTGCAAAGTAGGCATTTTATCTTTGTTTTCCAGGTGAGGAAACTGATTCTGAGGAGTAAAATAATTTGCTCAAAGTTTTGTGATAGTGGCAGTACTCTGGTTGGAACCAAGGATTGGCTTACTCCAAAGTCCATTTTCTCTTTATTACTTAAGGTTGTACTTACACATTTTCCTGAATTTATTTTTATCATGACTTGTCCTCACTCTAGAGTCTGCATTACCAGCCCCTGTGGTCCAGCAGAAGTTTGGGATGTTGAGGTCGGGCTTGGGCATTGGGGTGTAGACATCGGTATTGCTGGCCAGGATAGGGGCCAGGCCATGGAATGACTGTGGGTAGAACTCAGCTGGTGGGGAGGTATGGTCCATTTGATGGCTGACGTTAGTGAGAGGGCAGGAGAGTCCTCTTGATCAGTGACTAGTTTCCCAGGACAGAAGCAAAGCCTTCCCTCAGGCTTCCTGAGTGAAAGAGCATCCTTCAAACATCCTGCTGAAAGGTGGACTAGCTTCTCCTCGGTTCAGTGGAGGCAGCCTGCCTGGGTCCCTTGAGTGCTCTTTCATCCTGGGGCATCTTGGGATTTAGGAAGCTTGTATCTGAATTTTGGAATGCAAGGGCTTCTGGTGGGGGCCATTATATTTTCAACTAAGATTGGCCTTCCCTGGTCTAGAGCCTGCACACCTTTCTAAAATCTCTTTTTCAAACTCTCTGCTGCTTCATTAAAGTAAGAAAAAATAGCTACACTCTAGATTTGGTTTCTTGTTTCTTCAGTGACATTTTGTCTCCTCATCCTAACACAGTTATCAACTAACCTAGTAAAGTAACCCATGTTAGTGTAGCTAATATCCATAAATGTATTAGAGGAAGAATTCTTTTTTAGCAGGAAACTCCGAGGCCATGCTGCCTATCTTTGTCTAACTCCTTGGTGACTTTAGCAATGAGAATTTTAATCCAGAGGCTCCAGGGAGACACCTGCCCCACAAAGTGTGGGATTGCTCCTGTATTCTGTTAATGCCTATTTGTTAAAAGAGTTAACAGTGACCCTTGAACCACGAAGCAACTCTTTTTGGTGCTAAAAGCACACAAGTGCCCAAGAATGCAGCAGCATCGAAACTGGAGATGAAGTGATTTGTTCTTGACATCAGTTGGCAGGTACATTCTCTTACAGAGAGTAAAGATGAAATAGAATCCCATTCATAGAAGACAGTTTGTAGGGAGGGAGGCTGGGGATGGGAAAATGAGCTCAGGCTCAGAGGCCTTTTATGTCTTAGTATTCTCACAAATATGCTTCCAATAAAAACAATTTGAAAGGCAAAATATAAAATTCTTCCATTTAGGAGCACCTTGCTGAGATCTATGGTGGTGGTTTAAACTGTGATGTGATTAGAACCATGCCCTATGAGTGTGTAATATGTTGTCGACCAGATGGTCATATAATGCTCACTGGTCCTGGTGAGTTTGAATTAGGGAGCTGGGGAAATCTTGGCTGAGAAAAGGTAGGATAAGGCGAAAGTATATCTGCTTGAGGGGCAAAGTTGCATTCAACTAATTTGGTCTCAGCAAAAGTTCGCCACAGAAATCTGTCAGTGTGTATTGCTTTTTACTATTAATTGGGGTTTTAGTCACATGCTTTGTGGTTTGTTCATGAAGCTTTTATTTAAATGACTTATGAGAACTATCAAAATGTTTGCTCTGAAGGCCTAAATTATGTTCTTATGCCGTGGATTTTTTTCAGATGATCAACTTACCCACGTGAAAATGCTTGAGCAGGTTGGCTGCCAAATTGTAACGAAAGGCTGTCAGCAGTGCCTCGATTTGTCTTTCTCTCACCTCTCCTGGATATGCTGTCTGCTTTCTAAGTCTAAGTGGGATATACTCAGTCCTGCAGACAACATCTGTGCTTTGGCATCAGCTTCCCTGCCTTTCTTGGGAGCTTTAAAAATAAGAGTATCAGGAAAGGTTCCATAGTTGGTGACAATAGAACATAGGTTAGTTTTGGGCAAATGAGAAAATGAGCTTGTCTTTCTCCTAGCATACCCTGCTGAGATTTATTCCCAGCACCATCAAGGGGGCTATTGTAGAATGCAATCCCCAGTCCTCTCAGTGAAAGGGGAGAATTACAAAGTACAGAGTCTTATCCTTTCACTGTAATCCTGGGTGCACACTTGGATTCCTTATCTGTAAGTGGGAGTGTGGTCCAGACCTCATTCAATGTAAAGCTCTTACAAAGACCCTGATTTTTTTAAGGGAATCTCTGCTGTTGCCACTTGTGTTGTCATCTTCTCCCTGAGAATGTTTTACCATAGCGGTTAATAAGTTAGGTGATTTTAATTACCTCTTCACTTGGAGGAGTCAGTGCCTGTGGTAAGTTGTTTGACCATTCATTCATTAACTCATTCAACAAACTCCAGGCTTTAGCTGACCACTTTTTCATGAGCGGCTTTCTTTGCTTGTTCTTTTACTTTGATTTTCATGCTTTTCACCTTATATGTGTCTATCCGTTTTCCCTCTAGGACTTTCATGACCCTACTTTTTCAGCAGTTCATTGTCTGTCTGATTTGATTTATTGCTTTGAAGCCTGGAGATTTCTTACACAGAGGTGTTTTTCATTGACCTGGATAAACTCAGAAACAAGTTATTGCTGTCTTTTGGCATCCCCCCTCCCCATTTATGTGTTATTCACCATAGTCTTATTAAATATGTTAAGTAGTGATGCCGGAAGAAGTAGATTCTGCTTTCAAAATGTTTTTAATTTCTCTCAACAAAGGTAGAGAAAACCTTTGTTGCTTTAGGAGTCTAGGAGACTCCCCTGGGCAAAGTTTGCTGTTGTTTCTTCCCAGATTTCCCTCCCCCCTCACCATTCCTCCAAGAATCTTGAGGAACGATGATTTAAAAGAAAAAGGGTCATGAGGGAGGACTGGCTCATAGATATTTCATGAAAAAGTGTGGCTTGTCTTGGGGTTAAACCGTTCCTGGGAAGTAGGAATGAGCTCTTCATTGCTTTGTAGGCAGTCACAGCATATAAATACTGTAGAAGATCTGGGTTAAAAACCAAAGCCCAAGCTGTTATCTATAGTGTGCTGTTGCCAACCTCCCAGTAAAGTTTTAGTTTAACAGGCCACACGGTGGCTGATAATGATAATTTTGTGTTATTCCTATTGGACGAGTGGCTAGCCTGTTTCCACAGTAGACAGATGCTTTGCTTAATGACAGACACCAGCCCAGAGCCTTGCTTTGTAGTAGGCCTTTGATAAACGTTAGTTAGATTTAATTGCTTGCTGACTTGTTGAGTACTGAGTGTGATTAGATTAAGCCTAATATGTTGTAATTAAGAACTATCAGTCGCAAAACAAATTTAATTTTTTTTCTAAAAATATATGAAATGCAAAAGTTATAAAATAATTATGACTTATCAAGGGGAAAATTGTGACTTATTATACTTCATTCAGTAACTGAGGTTTGGTTCATTTCTACATTTGAATTTGAACTCCATGTCTGGTTGTTTTTTAAATGTGTGTGTATGTGTGTGTGTGTGTGTGTTTGGTGGGAATTGGAGTTGGGGTCTCTCTCTGTCATACGGGCCAGAGTGCAGTAGTACAATGATAGCTCACTGCAGCCTTAAACTTTTGGACTCAAGCCATCCTCCTGCCTCAGCCTCCTGAGTAGCTAGGACTACAGGCATGCTTCATCATACCTGGCTAATTTTTTTAAAAAAAATTTTTTTTGTAGAAGTGGGGTCTCACTATGTTGCCCAGGCTGGTCTTGATCTCCTGGGCTCACACAATCCTCCTGACTCGACCTACCGAAGCACTGGGATTACAGGTGTGGTCCACTGTGCTTGGCTGCACATTTTCTTTCAACAGTTTTTTCTGTCCTTTGTTGAAAGGCTTCATTGTCCTGCTGATAATTAGGCTATTATAATAAGAATTAGGAAGATTCTTCTTTATCACCTGTTCTTAGATGACAAAGATTCTTAGAAATTCTTGCTGTGTTTATTTTGTATTTCCTGGTAATGTAGTTTAGATCTGAAAAGACATAATTGAAGTTAGCTCTCACAGAGGAGGAAAATACTTGTGTACTAAGGATCAGTTTAAATGACTCAAGATAAGCAATCAAAGAAGTGTTATCTTTACCATTGTATTAGTCTGTTCTCACACTGCTAATAAAGACATACGTTAGACTGGGTATTTATAAAGTAAAGAGGTTTGACTCACAGTTCGCATGGCTGGGGAGGCCTCAGGAAATTTGCAATCATGGTGGAAGGGAAAGCAAACACGTCCTTCTTCATATGGCGGCAGCAAGGAGAAGTATGAGCGGAGTGGGAGAAAAGCCCCTTACAAAACCATCAGATCTCGTGAGAACTCACTGTCTTGAGAACAGCATGAGCCTAACTGCCCCCATGATTCAATTACCTTTTATCAAGTCCCTCCCATGACATGTGAGGATTATGGGAACTACAATTCAAGATGAGATTTGGGTGGGGACACAGCCAAACCATATCAACCATATTCTGCCTAAATTAGACGTCTGTCTCTAATCACAGCTTAATTATTCAAGTACCCACAGATTCTTCTTTTAATTGGTGATTTTCTAATACCATTGCAGGACCTTCTGATTGATAGTTTGTGCACAAGTTTTCAAAAAGAAGTTAGTGTCTCTTTTTAAGAGAAATTCGTCAACTACAGTGACATTAGAACCAGTGATTAAA
The DNA here is from genome assembly GCF_003255815.1 of Theropithecus gelada. Lineage (NCBI taxonomy): Eukaryota > Metazoa > Chordata > Mammalia > Primates > Cercopithecidae > Theropithecus > Theropithecus gelada. The sequence goes on from NC_037680.1 coordinate 31,493,583, forward strand.
AATTACTGAAGTCACATCTGTGGATGTCTATGCCTGTCTACTTTTTGTTTATAGAACTCATGACTGTTTAAATGAAAACAGTCACCTCAGTCCTCACTAAAAACAATGATTATTAAAAATATAAAATTTAAGGTGGCTACAGAATGGGGCAATAAATACCAGAGAAATGGAGTCATGAGTAAAAGTATTAATGTTCTTAAGGCTTCTTTTTGATTAAAGTCTAAACATTGTTTTTCAATTCAGACTGAACAGGGAGGATGCTGCAAATGAAGGGAGCATTTTTTTCTATAAAGGCCCACACAGTGTCTTATGGTGTCTTAGTACATTTGGGCTGCTGTACAGTAACAGAATACTATAAATTAGGTAGCTTCTAAAAAACAGAAACTTTTTTCTCATGGTTCTGGAGACTGGGAAGTCCAAGATCAAGGCATCAGCAGATTCAGTGTTTGAGGGGAGGACCTGCCTCCAGTTCAGAGACAGCCATCCTTTCGCTGTATCTTCACATGGCAGAAAGGATAAGTAAGCTCTCTGGGACCTCTGTTTTAGGGGCACTAATCCCATTTACGAGGGCCCCACCTTCATTATCTAATCACCTCCCAAGAGCCCCATCTCCTAAAACCATTACATTTGGGGGTTAGGTTTTGACCTATGAATTTTGAGGAGACACATTCAGTTGATGGCAGAGGGAGATACTTGGTCTTCAGATACTTAGATTTTTAACTCTGAATTCTTGGGTACCTTTTAGAGATAAGGACTGATTTAGACTAGAGTCGTTGGGCCCAGCGCAACTCGAAGTAGCGGAGAGAGCGCGGGACTAGAGCGCAGAGCTCGGGACGTGCATCCCAGCTGGCGCGATGGGCGGAGAGCAGGAGGAGGAACAGTTCGAGGGCATGTTGCTGGCCATGGCTCAGCAGCACGAGGGCGGCGTGCAGGAGCTTGTGAACACCTTCTTCACCTTCCTTCGACGCAAAACAGACTTTTTCATTGGAGGAGAAGAGGGGATGGCAGAGAAGCTTATCATACAGATTTTCAGCAACAACCATCAGCTGGCACAGAAGGCCCAGTGGGAGAAGAGAGCCCGGCAGGAGGCTGAGCGGCAGGAGAAGGTGGAGCGGGTGGCCAGGGTGGCCAAGGAAGCCAAGTCAGAGGCCTCAGGGTCCCAGATCAAGGAGCTAACTGATGAAGAGGCAGAGAAGCTGCAGCTAGAGACTGACCAGAAAAAGGATACAGAGAATCATGAGGCCCAGCTCAAGAACGGCAACCTTAACTCCCCAGGGAAGCAGGAGACTGAGAAAGACGAAGAGGAGGAAGATGAGAAGGACAAAGGAAAACTGAAGCCCAACCTAGGCAACGGGGCAGACCTGCCCAATTACCGCTGGACCCAGACCCTGTCGGAGCTGGACCTGGCGGTCCCTTTCCACGTGAACTTCTGGGTGAAAGGGAAGGACGTGGTGGCACCTCCGGGTGGGGCTCAAGGGGCAGCCAGTGATCATCGATGGGGAGCTCTACAACGAAGTGAAGGTGGAGGAGAGCTCATGGCTCATTGAGGACGGCAAGGTGGTGACTCTGCATCTTGAGAATATCAATAAGATGGAGTGGTGGAGCCGCCTGGTGTCCAGTGACCTTGAGATCAATACCAAGAATATTAACCCTGAGAATTCCAAGCTCTCAGACCTGGACAGTGAGACTCGTAGCATGGTGGAAAGGATGATGATGTGTGACCAGAGACAGAAGTTCATGTCAACCTCAGATGAACAGAAGAAACAGGAGATTCTGAAGAAGTTCATGGATCAGCATTTGGAGATGGATTTTTCCAAGGCCAAATTCAACTGGCCCCTGTTTTTACCTCCTTGAACTCTTGGGGCTGAGCTGCAACCATCCAACTTTTTTTCCCACTCTTCTCTGGCCCTTGTGGGCCTCAGGGATTGGGGCAGGCATGGGACTGGCCCAGCACACAGGTCCCAGGGCATCAGGAGAAAGGCTGGGGTTTGGGGTCTTGTCTTCCCCAGTTGGCCTACTGTTACACATTAAAGCGATTTGCTTAGCAAAAAAAGAAATAAGGACTGATTTATTTCCTCATTTGTGATGCCAAATTGTAAAGATTAAGGTAATTGTTCTGTTAAGGTATGAAAATACGCCACTTCTAAGAGACAGAGGCAGCTAGGATATTGGCAACCTTCACACCCTAGTTTGAAAGGTACTGGCCTTTCTTGGCTGTGCTGAGGCATGAATAAATACCTCACTATTGTGGTTACAATAGTAACCATACCTTTGTTGTGTTTTATTTCTTCAACTACCATCTGTTGTTGCAGCTTTTAGCTAAAGCACGGCTTTGCAAACTTCCACCTTAAGTCATAGCACTGTGTCTTGGTGAATTGATTATAGAGGTGGAAGTTAGTATCTTAAATTTGATTCAGTCACATATGCCTTTTGGGTGACTTCACTTTGGATCCTCAAAGGATGACTTAGAGAATGCCAAATAAACACCCTGGCAACTGGTAATGACCTTCTGGGAGATTCTGACAGATTGAGGTTTCACAACAAACACAGAGAAAAGACAGTTTTTCAGAAAACAGTGGCGAAGGAACTGAATAAGTAAAGCATAACTGAAGGCAGTAGAGGTAGTTGAGTGGAAATGCATAAAGAGCTGGGAGGAGTGGAGTTCACCAGCAAATGTATCTTGTGTATCTGGCTGGGAGGTGTAATTGGGATGGAGAAAGGAAAGGCAGCATGCAGGAGGGCATGTGATAGGAGTAGAGCTGTGTGCCAGGGGTGGCAAGTTGACTCTCTTGGATGGTACCAAGAATTTGTCTTATTGTAGTTAGACAGAGTTAGTTTTTGTTCTGAATGAGACACTGACTTTCCCTTATTTCCCGATAGGGGTTTTGAATATAGTGACTTGAAGCAAGAACAGTTATTGGAACTATGGTATCAGATTTCCTGAAGGTAACATTATTCATTAAATAATAATGTTGCTCTTTGAGCCCTTAAAATTGGCCTTTTTCTAGACTCCTAAACTCCTTATGTTCTTAATGAAATAACGCTGGCTAGAGCCCTTACCAAACTCTGACCAGAAACAGTGAATTAGAAGATACAGAAGACTGGGAGCTAGAAATTGATTTTTTTTTTTCAAACCCATATTGTCTCGAAAACATCTACCTTAGGATCTATTCGCATCCTTAACCCTGCCAACCCCTTGATTCATTTGCAAGATTGCCACCCTCCTTGCTCTTTACAATAATTCATTCTTTAAATTCAAATTTTGGTGCTATTTTCATATTATTTAAATGAGGTTCACCTACCCAACATGGTAGCTATTTTCCTAATATCTTCGTTGTACCTAAACATTGTGGAAAGTGGTTTCTTTTATAAATTTAAAATGTTTGGGCCGGGCGCGGTGGCTCAAGCCTGTAATCCCAGCACTTTGGGAGGCCGAGACGGGCGGATCACGAGGTCAGGAGATCGAGACCATCCTGGCTAACAGGGTGAAACCCCGTCTCTATTAAGAAATACAAAAAAAAAAAAAACTAGCCGGGCGAGGTGGCGGGCGCCTGTAGTCCCAGCTACTCGGGAGGCTGAGGCCGGAGAATGGCGTGAACCCGGGAGGCGGAGCTTGCAGTGAGCTGAGATCTGGCCACTGCACTCCAGCCTGGGCGACAGAGCGAGACTCCATCTCAAAAAAAAAAAAAAAAAAAAAAAAAAAAAATTTAAAATGTTTGGCTTTTCAAACCCCGTTTTCTCATCTTCCTTTGTCAGAGTTCTGTTTGAGGTGACCAAAACCACTTGGATCCTAATTTAGTGGATGATTTTGGTGAAATTAAGACTTTGAGATTGACTTTTCTCTCCCCTCACTCACCACAGTGGGAATGCATTTTTCATCTTTTCTGTGGGGTGATTTGGAGAATGACTGAGATGGTTATTTCTTTTTTCCTCCTGTTTCAGTCTGTTTTGTGCTGCAGTGACAGAATACTTGAGACTGGGTAATTTATAAGGAACAGAATTTTATTTCTCACTGTTCTGGAGGTGAGTGGGACGTCCACGATCGAGGTGCCAGCATTTGGTCTGGTGAGGGCCCTCTTGCCGCATCCTTATCTGGCAGAAGGCATAAGGGCAAGTCGTCCAAATGTGGAGTGAAGCCTCTTTTATAAGAGCCCTAATCCCATTGAGAGGGAAAAGCCATCGTGGCTTAATCACCTTTAAAGGCTCCACTTGTAAATACCATCACTTTGGCAACACCTAAATTTTGGAAGGGACACGTTCAAACCATAATACCCCCTCTCACCTATTGTCTGCCCTCCTTTTGGGAGTGGGCAGTGGTGCTGACTGATGCATCCTCCAGGCTTCCTTGCCCTCTGGCTTCTAACTGGATTGGCCAAGGGGGAACTTGAGGAGAACTAAGAGTGGGAGGGGAGAGAGCTGCCAGTTGCCACATCTCTGCTCTCTGCTGCAGTTTTGTCAGTGGCTGTGTCCCACCAAGAAACCACTCTTGCCTGGTGGGTCCTCTTTCAGGCCTCCAGCAGGTTACTTTCCTCTCCTTGATGCTTCAAGTCACTTTCTACCTGAATGCCCCTGTGGTACTCTTCACCCTTCCCTCATCTTTGTAAATAGTCCTTCGATCAGATGTCTTCATTGGAACTATGTGAGTTGCCTCTATGTAGTACATGTAAGACACTGTTGATTAAAAGTACAGGTAAGACACTGTGGTGTCAACACTTTCACATGAGGAAACACATAACGCATTAAATGTATGTGATTATAAGATACGTCTTAATTTCAGATACATTAATACTTAGAAACAACACCCGTGACTCTCAAAACAGAGGGAAACCTATGAAATTGCTACTGGTTTCTCATTGTATTAAAGATACCATAATAAAGATCTTTGTTTATAAACTTGCCTATATTTGAGATTATGTCCATAGGATAGGTGAGAAGAGAGTTATAGACATTTTCTAAGACTCGTTTCTTTTTGCCGCATTGCATTCTAAAAGGGTCAGACGTATTTAGAGTGCCACCTGCAGCTTCTTAGCTCTTGTTTGACTGTCCAATGTGTGTTGACTTTTCCACAGATCTTTCCTAATCTGATAGGCCAAAGAGAGTCTTTCCATTTGGCGGTGAAAGTGAACATTTTCTATTTTTTCTTGTATTTTTCTTTTTCTTTAAAAAAATCTCCTTCGCCTATTTATTTATTGGGTCTTACTGTTTTTCATATGCATGAGCTCTTTGTGTGATAGGTCAGGGGTTAGCTAACTTTTTCTATAAAGGACCAGCTAATAGACATTTCAGGCTTTGTGAGCCACACAGCTTCTGTAGGGTGAAAGCAGCCTTAGACAATAAGCAACTAATGAGGATGGTTGTGCTCCCATGTGGACACTGAGATGTAAATATTATATAGTTTTTATATGCCCTGGAGTATCATTCCTCTTTATTTTCTTCAACCATTTAAAAATGTAAAAACCATTCTTAGCTCACGGGCTGTAGAAGAACAGGCGGTGGGCTGGATTTGATTAGTGGGCCATAGTTTGCTGACCCTTGTAATAGATGATAACTCATTTAATCTGTTTTGACTATTTTCCTCACTTCCTTTTTTAGATAAATTTTTTAGGCCTACAGAAGTTTAAATTTCTTACAACATCAAATTTTAAATTTCTGGCCATTTTTGTCATGATTCTGAAAGTTAGAATGTTCTTACTAACGATCATATCCAAAAATACACGACTTAATTTTAGCTTTAGAGACATGTTTTTTAAAGAATTCGCCTTTATTCATGTGGAATTTATTTGTGTATAGTGTGATTTGGAGGTCTAAATGTAATTTTTTTGCAAGCAGCAAACCAATTGTGGATTGTTTTTGAATCCTCCTGGTTAGTACCGGGTTCACTAACTCTGCTTTGGGTACCTTTGATCCTAGATTTACAGCATGATAATTTTCCCAGTTTTCATTTATGTTCAAGAAGTATGGTACCAACCTGTGACATGAGTTCCTCTTAGTTCTTCTTGGCTCATCTGTTTCCATGTGAGCTGGCATTCACAGGAAATTCAGAACTCTTATAGGCATAATATTAATAGATACATGTGGAAAGAGTTGTCCTCTGAAAAAAAAGTTTGAGTTTTTTTTTGAGACAGAGTCTTGCTATGTCACCCAGGCTGGAGTGCAATGGCCCGATCTCGGCTCACTGCAAGGTCCACCTCCCAGGTTCACACCATTCTCCTGCCTCAGCCTCCCGAGTAGCTGGGACTACAGGCGCCCGCCACCATGCCCGGATAATTTTTTTGTATTTTTAGTAGAGATGGGGTTTCACCGGGTTAGCCAGGATGGTCTCTATTTCCTGACCTCGTGATCCACCCGCCTCGGCTTCCCAAAGTGCTGGGATTACAGGCGAGAGCCACCGCGCCCAACCTTTTTTTTTTTTTTTATTAAATGAAGAATGACAACTTGATCTCCCACACTAGGAAAGAAATGTGCAATTAATAGTTTATATTACACAACATTAACTGTTGGGTTTTTTTTTTTTTTTTTTTTGGCCTTTGGAAGATATACTCAAATTTGTGATAAGTAAAATGACTTGCTTATCACAGGTTACCATATAAGATTGGACAAGAATAATCTTTTATTTCTAGTCTTTTAGGTTGTTGAAATGACCTAAAATGTAATTTGAGGATAAGCAAAACCCTGATCTGCTGAAAATTACAAAACCAAATTTGCAGGAATGGCTTTCTTGCTCCTGAGACTGAAAAATTTGTCTGCTCCCAATTCAGTTGACTCTAAAGAATAGATAGCATGCTTTTATTTTCTGACAGCACTAACAGTTATTCCTGCTGAACCAGGAATGCTGTTAGAGTGTCAAGGATGGATTTGCCTTAACTCATTTTTCCACAAAGCTGTAAATTTAAAAAAATCTCTTAACGTTTCTTTGTCATTCTTTGGTTCACAGTAGATAGTCCTGCTGCAGAAGTCCCGCTCCGGTCAGCCTGTATTTCCAGTGAGAGTGTTCTTTCAGAATTGGAAATGGCTGTATGTTCAACTGGGTTGCCATGGTGCTGTGGGACATGCGGTGGCAAACCCCACACAAGAGTTAAAGGGATGAGTAGTGCTTAGGGTACAGATTACAGAAAGTACAGCTTGCCATCAAGTTCTAGGCAAGAGATAGAACTAAATGTCTTAATCCGAAGAGGAAAATCTTCATTCCAAGGGACATTGAGTTTAGATGAGATTCGTTGCTAGATTATGCCCCAGATGGCCTGTTAGCTTTTTTAGGAAACTTGTTCCCATTTTGTGTCTCCACAATGGTTCTCAGCTACTATCTGGACCAGTCCCTTAAAATTAAAAGTTAAATTAGTTGTGATGTGATTTGAAATTTGAAACCTGTGTTTTTGTTTAGCTAGACTACAATGGTGCACTTAGAATCTTTGTTCAACTTCCCCACCCAATATGAATTTGGAGAAAAATAGGAATGACTAAAAAAATCAACAGGCTCACATGAAATTGAGAGGATGGTTTGGAAATCTCCTTGAATTTCTTTTTGTAAGCCAAATTTATTTTTATAAGCCTTTAACGGAAGACAGTTTGTTCTTTGGATAATTGGCTCAGGCTTTATCCTCCTCTTTCAAATATGCTTCAACCAAAGGCCCAACTGTGAGATGAATAGGATAAATGAAGTTGGGAAGTGTGTGTGGGGGGGGAGGGGGAAGGCAAAGCAGTCATGTGGAATCTTTTGTTTTGTTTTTAAAATAATTCTTAAGAGCTGCTGTCTTTCGACAGAGTCAGAAAGTCGTTGCTTTAGCGTATTTGTCACTTATAGAGAGTGAATGGGATTCTGAAGTCTTTAATGTGGTTCTGTAAATATAAGCCTTGTTGTTTAATCATGGCATTTCTGCAAAAATGAACTCCTGCACCCACATCCCTCCCCTCTCCTTTCTTTTAGTGTCTTAGAACTGAGCTAAGCATTTGAACAGTCATTGCTAAGTGTTTCCACATTGGGGGAACTAGAAGGTCTTGGCTGGATAGAATTCTGATTTTCATGGGAGGGAATTAGTTTTCCGTTTTCTGCCTTAGAAGTCATATAGTATACTTGCTATTTGGGCTGAACTGACTTGAAAAGTCAAACAGGAATGAGTCTAGCTACTAAATTTAGAGAACTGACTCGTAATTTCTTGATCTAATACAGTGGGCAGTCTTGTCATTGCCAGTTCTTTATTTTCAGTGTTTGCCAAACCTAGAATGAAATCCAAGGCTGCTGCTTAACCATCTATAGCTCTGGTAGTTCATTTCTACTTCTGCTCGTTTCCGAAGATAACATGTATTCAGAGAGCCTGTGAGGTCCTGGCTTAGAAGAGTCCTGCATATCAGGGCAAACTTCCATGTCTCTGGACATCTTTCACATTTCAGACATTGTCTTATTTCTTTTTCTTTTCCAGTTAACAAGTATGTTTTTATTTAAGTCAGGCTTTAATTCTCCCCTCTTCCCCGTCTCCCCTTTTCAAGGGAGATTTAAAATAAGTGGGAAATTACTTTTTGTATAGATATCCTTTTGTCTTAAATTCATGCTCATGTGACTTTCTACTCGCCATTTGGAGTAACAGTTATTCAAAGAGCATTACCTAAATTCCATCATTTAAAAAAAACTTATGTCCCCGCCCCCCAACCCTTCATCATTATTTTTAAAGCTCTCAAAATGCCTGTCTTGCTTAAAGAATCATAAGACTATGGAAGTGGAATGCACTTGGCATGTTGTTCACTATTCCATGAATTTGTAGACTAAATATATTATTTCTGTGGCTCACCCAGAAGATGTTGTCATCCTTTAAAATTGCAATTAGCATTATTGTAAAATTGGCCGATGGAAAAAGATCTATTAAGGTTATGTGTATTTTGGATTTAATGTTGCTTTACCTAAGGATGTTAGGGTTCACCAAATCCTGCTTTGCCTGTGATGTACATGGAGGAAAATTGAGAAGAATTTTTTTTTTTCCGTTAATAAATGAAAGAACTTCAGTGTGAAGAATTTTAAAAAGTCACAAGCACAGATGGTTCACCTGGGTAATTTGCAAGGAAACTGGATGAGCATAATGTAGGCGGGGGAGACTTAGGGAAATTATTAGGATAATTCAGTTCCTTTCCTTTTATCTGTCTGAGCCAGTTAGGAAGAAAAAAATGAGGTTTTTGGATGTCAGAATTACCCCGCTGGAATTGTTCATGTACTTTTCAGAATAAAAAACATCAAAAGGGAGAAATTAAATTTTCTGGTATGATTTAAGAAAATAAACAAAATGAGACATGCTGGGGAAAGTGATAGGACACTTTCAGGTTGTGACCCTCAGGGAGTTTCCTGGCCAAGACAGGTGGCTTGGAGTTTTCCCCTTTTCTCCTTCTCTCCTCCCTCCTACTTTACTTTTCTCCCTCTCTTCCTCCTTTCTTTTTTTCTTTTATTTGCACACCCAGCAGCATGGACCTTTCCTTCTTTTGGTCCTTCTATCCATCAGGGTCAGGTCTTTCAAGATACGTGGACACAATACCACTAAATCCATAAACTTCTGATTTCTATGTCATTCTTCTCTGTGAGCCAGTGTTGTCATTGGTTTTAAAAAAATAAAAGCTTCAGCTGGACGCAGTGGCTCACACCTGTAATCCCAGCACTTTGGGAGACCGAGGCAGGCGGATCACCTGAGGTCTGGAGTTCAAGACCAACCTGGTCAACATGGCAAAACCCCATCTCTACTAAAAAATACAAAAACTAGCTGGGCGTGGTGGCAGGTGCCTGTAATCCCAGCCTTGGGAGGCTGAGGCAGGAGAATTGCTTGAACCTGGGAGGTGGAGGTTTTGCAGTGAGCCAAGACTGAGCCGCTGTACTCCAGCCTGGGCAACAGAGTGAGACTCCATCTCAAAAAAATAAATAAAAATAAAAGCCTCAGCATGTTGTCCTCTGGCCTGCGAACTTGCTGAAGTATTATTCCCTATTGTGTCCCCCAGGCTATGTTGCTGTCTAGCCTGTGAATAAGGCAAATTCCGTATTATGGAGGTAGTGGGCTGTGTGAAAAGATCACAGATTTTTTATATGATGAGTTATACAACTTGAGGCTAAGTACCTAATCTGTAAGTTCTCAACTGTAAAATAGGAATGATACCAAGTGCAAGGAGATGTGAGAATTACAAATTCTCCTGTGTAAGATGCTTTATATATTGCTTGATATACTCGGTAGGTCCTCAAGAAATGCTTGTTTCTTTTCTGCCAGGTCTCTAGTAATTGGAATATTGGATGATTAAATTAACATTCGGCTCATTTTTTTGAGCGATTAACATATAAGGCTTTTCTAAGTCCTGAGGGAGGTAAAACATGAATGATAGGTAGCATTTGCTTGCACAGGCACTGTTTTAGCCACGTGTACATTTTATCTGGCTTTATCTTCGATACACAGCTATGAGATACGCACCATTATCTCTAGTTTATTGATAAAGAAATAGTATAGAGGATTGATTTATCTGAGACCGCACAGCTAGTAAGTGATACAGTTGGCTGAGGCATAAAGAGAGAAACTGATACCATGTAATACAAAGCATAACATGATACTTATTTTTAAAAAGGGTGAACATGACCAGATGATTGAGAAGAGAAGGCAATTGTATTTGGTTTGGGTAGGAAAATTAGGACAGGCTTCAGGGAGAAGATGCCATTTGAGCTGGGCATGGCAGGAATTGAGTATGTTGTGGAGAGGTAGACATGGGAGCCGAAGAGAGAATGTGGTGGCCATGGAGACAGGAACACTTGGGTGCTGCCCCAGAGCAGCAGACAGCTTCACTGGCTTTCTGAAGAATACTGGATGTGTGACAACCAATCCTAGAAGCTGCCCCTGGACCCTGAGCCGTTGCTGGGATCCCAGACCTGAGGTCGGGTTTGGGCCGAGGCTTCCTCTGCCCAGGGTTGCCACGTGGCAGTGTTGGAGGCTGTACATTGACAGAGAAGTGAAACCAGAAGGCAGGTGACTAATCCAAATAAAAGTTATGGAGGAGTAGAAGGTGTCAGCACAGGATGAGGGAGGATGTTTGAAATGATGGTTGAAAGGGGGATGCCTAGAGAAGTTTCTGAGCCCCGGATGGTCTCTGCTGTGCCTTTTTAATAGATGCTGGTCCCTCTGGACATGGGTGAAGAGCAGCTTATTAAGTGTTTTCTTCATAGTATTGAAAGGAAGTAGGAGACAAAAGCCTGGATGGGGAACCTGAGGTGGAGTGTTGTACACATGGAACCTACCTGCCAGTGTCAAGGTGGAGGTGGAAGGATTTGACAAGTTTTTTTTCTGGGGTTGGGGGTGAAATAGTGACATAATGAGGATTATGCTTGAGGAAGATTGATCTGCCATTTGTATGGGGATGGATTAGGTCATTTAGACTTTAGGGAGGGCACTTGTGTTGATGCCTTTACACCTTGGTGCAGAATTCGTAAGGCTTTGCAATCGATTCGATTGGGAGGCTGGGAAATGAGGAAGCAGTTAAAGATGACCTTAATGTCTTTAATAGTGTTTCTGTATGTATTAGATATTTGGGTGAGTTCTATGTGGCAGGCAAAGTGCTAGCTATTGGATGAAGAGTGCTGAGCAAAACTGTGTGAGTAGATAGGTGGCGAGGAAGTAGAATGAGAGTGGCTCTTGGGTTTTGAACCTGGGTCATGGGGAAAGTGGTGTGACATGTACTGAAACAGGACAGGCAGCAGAGGAGTCGACTTAGAAGCCCTGATGATGCATTTTGTTTTGATGAGTTGAGTTTGAGGTTGATCACGGCAAGTGATCAATCGTAAAATTAGACATCTTTGACAGAGATTGGAGACGGCAATAGATAGAAAGTGGGTTGTAAAACAAAGAATGTGCCAGGCACAGTGTCTCATGCCTGTAGTCCCAGCACTTTGGGAGGCCGAGGTGGGCAGATCACTTGAGGTCAGGAATTTAAGACTAGCCTGGCCAACATGGCTAAACTCTGTCTAATAAAAAATACTGAATGTGGTGGCACACGCCTGCAGTCCCAGCTACTCTGTGGGCTGAGGCAGGAGAATTCCTTGAATCCAGGAGGTGGAGGAGGTTGCAATGAGCTGAGATTGCTCCCCTGCACTCCAGCCTCGGTGACAGAGCCAGACTTGGTCTCAAAAAAATTAAAAATTAAAAATTAAAAAAATAATGCTCTTGTAGAGATTCAAGGGAAGCAGGCAGAGGATACGGCCTTATGAGCAAAACTTAAATTTTAGGGGGCAGAAGGAAGATGCTGCAGAGTGTGGAGGAGGAATCAGTATTACTAACTTATATTTTCCTACCTACCTGTTTTCTTGTGCAGTTTGTCTCCTTTATGGCTTTAGAACAAGGTTTCTTAACCTTAGCCCTGTTTATGCATTTGGGACCAGATAACTGTTATGTCATAGGTCTGTCTTGTGCTTTGTAGGATGCTGAGCGGCACCCGGGTCCCTGCCAACTGTATGCCACTGGGTAACAATGAGTAGCACTGCCTCATGATAGCACTGCCTCTTCCCAATTATGTTAACCAAAAATGTCTGTAGACTACTGAATATACCCTGGGGGACAGTCACCCATAGTTGAGCCCCCCTGCTTTGGGGTAATGATTTTGTAGTTTTCTTTCTTTCTTTTTCCTTCCCACATATATCCTGTCCAAACCACAGCCAGGGAGGAATTGGAGGCAGGCAATGCCAACAAAAGGGTTGAACCTTCATTTGGCTGCAAGCAGTTTGTGACTCAGTTCTCAATAAAGTTAAGTGTAGGAAGATGTTGGGAATTATCCTGTGAAACAGTTTCCTGTACTGGGAGAAGTGTGAACTGGTAAGACTATTTCACCGTAGCTCTCAACAGGCCTGGGCCTGTGACGTGACTGCATTTATGGACATTGGGGTGGGGTGGAGTGGAGGGAATTTTAGCTCTGGAAGTTTGGGGAATTTATCAGTTTCAAAAAGTGTTATTTTACAGAAGTCTCTATGTAGTTCTTCAATACTTTTAGGAGAAGCTATTAATTTAAATGTGTCCTGTCAAAGAAAATAAATGTGTGTCCTAATAAAGGTCCCTAGAAGTTCACGCCGGACATCTCACCCCTCCAAATGAAGTGACACAGGAGGTGTACACCGTCCTAGTGGTTTCTGCATACCCAGCATACTGCCTTTTCACCTGGTAGATGCCCATGAGTTATGAATTGAAATCCCACCTGTCATTTATGCTTGAAGAATTCTTCCTTTTTGATCTCGAAAGGGGAAGGAGAAGTGCTTGGTGGCAAAAAGCTTTAATCTGTGCAAGATATCAAAGAATAAGTTCATGACTGTGTCAGCGGCATTCACAGTTTCATTTGAAATCTTTATTTAGAGATTGGCCATGGATTTGGGTGTGCTTGTTAGGTCAGTGGAGGGGAGGCTGTTGATTCAGGTTGGGGCTTTTTTCCATTTCTTAGAGTTCTCCAGGTGCTCCTCTCCTGCTTTTGAGCCTAAAGTTCATTTCTGACAGGTGTTTGATGAAGTGGTTATTATAATCAGTTTGGCCTAATACACTATTCATAAAACTTGAAAATTGACCAAAAAGAGAGAGGCGGAGGAAAAACCGAACTATTTTTAGGTAGTTTCAGATGTTGTGTTTAATATTTTAAAAGCCCATAAATGCTAAGGGTTGTTCTCATCTGTAAATAGTGGTGAAACATGAAAATATGAACAGGTGTGCTCTAAGTCAGAGGGCAGAGTGGAGGGGAACCTGCATGAACTATCTTTCCTTAGCAGGCCAGGCACATTCCCTGCTGTTTTTGGGGAGCGGGCTCTAGGATCCTTTCCCTCTTGGAAAAGAGCAGAAAGTGCCTATTGGATCTCTGGTCACTGAATAAAACTGGCCTACCCTCAGTGTGGCCCGGCTCTTAACAGGAGCAAATTGAGACCTCAACTGAATTCTGCCTCAAGATCTTTCTTGATGTTTACTGGTCCATGAAGACAGGAAAGCGAGGGTAGGAAGGTGCGAGGACAGTTGCTGCCAAAATGAATTTGCCAGGTTCATTCATCTGCTCTCCCTTGCACACAGCTCTCTCATTCCTTCCTCTTCGACTTTTTAAAAAATGAACTTTTTGTTGTAGTATGGTTTCAGATGTATGGGGAAAAAATGAGACTACAGTGCAGAGAATTCCCACACACCTTGTATCTAGTTTCCCCCGTTATTATCTTAAGTTAGAATGGTATGTTCATCACACTCAATGATCCAATACGGATACCTTAGAATTAGCTGAAGTCTGTGCTTTCTTCACCTTTCCTCAGCTGATACTTAATGTTCTTTTTCGGTCCCGGGATCCCATCCAGGATGCCGCGTCACATTTAGTTGTCGTGGAGCCTCAGGCTATTTTTGGTTGTGACAGTGTCCCAGACTTTCCTTGTTTTTGATGACCTTGACAGTTTCTAGGAGTGCTGGTCAGGAGTTTTGTAGGATGCCCCTCAATTGAGATTTGTCTGTTGGTTTTCTGTGGCGATTAAACTGGGGTTGTGGACTTCGGGGGGGAAGATGACAGAGGTAAAGTGCCATTTGCATCACATGTCACTGTGACCTATCACATGCTGATCCTGAGCATTTGGCGGAGGTAGCGTTTGCCAAGTTTCTCTACTGTAAACTGTTAAAAAAAAAAAAAAAAAAAAAAAAAGCCCCACAAAACTGTAAAAACAACAACCAAAAACCCAAACAGCTCTGTCCTCTTCGGAAGGACATCACTGTGTACAGCGTACACTTGAGGAGTGGGACGTTTAGAGAGGAGGATCTATTTAAGTTATTTGGAATTCTTCTGCCTGGGAGATTTGTCTCTTCTTCCCCATTTACTTATTCAGTCATTTGTATTAGTGTGGACTCATGGATGTTGATTTTATCCTTTGGATTAGAATCTAATACTGCTTTATTTTGTTTGAATCATTTCAGCTTTGACCATTGGGAGCTCCTTACTTGGCTTCTGTGTCCCTTTATTGGTATACACTCATTTTTTTTTTTTATTTTTTTAAATTTTTTTAGTACTTCCTTTCTGGCACTACAGAATACCTCTTTGACTTTTTATGTGCCTTTGTGATGCTTTCTGCCTGGTGTTGGAGTAGTGACAGATCACATACTTGGTGGCCTGAAAGCAAAGGTTTTGGTCTCAGCTCTGCTGGCCAATTCATGTCACCTTTGTGACCCTGTTGTCTCTAAAATGATCTTTAGCTAACCAGAATTGTAAGAAATAAATGTAGGGCTAGGCACGATGGGTCACACCTGTAATCCCAGCACTTTGGGATGCTGAGGCGGGTGGATCATGAGGCCAAGAGATTGAGAACATCCTGGCCAACATGGTGAAACCCCCTCTCTACTAAAAATACACAAATTAAAATTGGGTATGGTGGTGAGCCCCTGTAGTCCCAACTTCTTGGGAGGCTGAGGCAGGAGAATCACTTGAACCCAGGAGGCGGAGGTTACAGTGAGCTGAGATCCCGCCACTGCACTCCAGCCTGGTGACAGTGCGAGCCTCCGTCTCAATAAATAAATAAATAAATAAATAAATAAATAAATGTAAAAGGACTTCACACATTTGTTATCAATCCATGCCCCCCCTCCTTTTTTTTTTTTTTGATGTTGAAGCACATCTTCAGACTTCCATCTGAAGTTCCTTATTGGAACTTCCATTAAGGCAGCTGAGTGAACTGTTCAAAATCCTACTGCAAACCATAAAAATCAAAGACCCAGAACCAGGAATCAGGAGACCCATGTACTAATTAGTCCTGATTATCACTGACCAGTTTCTAGATCTCAAGTCACTTTACTTCACATGCTTATTGAATGAATTAATGCATCTTCAATGAATGCAACTGTTACTGTGTATCATCAGTTTGTTCAATTAAATACATGTCAATGGACAAGGCTTTCCTACATAAACATTTTGTTTTTTGGTTATCTTGTATCTCCTCACATTCCATAGCATTGTGGTGGCTCACAGGCACTTAACAGAGAAAGGGGACACCAAGCTGAATTTAAATAGAAAAAATAATGAATATACATCATCTTTGGGGATAGTGTCATTTTCTCTTTCTTCCTACAACTTGAGCCCTTAGAATTACTCATAATGGGGTGCTTATGTCATCTGATTGCCAATGATGATTGAGTGAGTGAATGCATGTTTGGAATGACATGGAATTCTGATGTAGGTAAGGGATTCAGAAGGATTATGTTTAGATTATTTTTTTTGCAGAGTTTTCCAACAGGGTCCTAATAAAAAATTGGTGGTGGTGGCGGTGGCAGTGGCAGCAGCATTAAACACAACAAAGGCAGAACGGATCCTTATTTGCATCATTCAATCCAGTGGATGCCGTTAGCTACCGTCCTAGAGTGGGTGTGGAATAAATTATATATATAACATTTTTTTGAGAAGAGGAGGATGAGCTGGTCACATGTGGCACTTTCTTACATGTTAAAATAACATGAGATGGAGAACATTGTGTGTTGATGTCTATCTACAAGTTGATTTTTGGCTTAAGATAGGCAGAGCCTCCCTGCCACAGGCCCTGAGTACTGCCGGCTGTTGCTCATCATCTTCCTCCAGTTTGAAAAACTGACAGGGGTTCTTACCAGTCTTTGTTAATTCCTGTCTCTGGAAAGAATGGTTGGTAAAGGCACATCTGTATTCTGACGTGTTGAGAAGGAAAGGATACATGCTTGGGAACAGACATTGAGGCTGTAAATTGTTGGTGGTCTTAACTGGTATTGGGAGGCTGTTTTGTCCATGGCATCTAGCTGCTTGTATGGACTCTGGGGTTCTAGAAATAAGTTTTTACTCCTTTGGCTGTAATGAGCTGGGCATTATCATTAACTGGAAGGCTAGATTGGAAAGGTTTGGGAAGCAAAGGTCCTTCTGACATTCAACGCATCTTCTTTTCTGGTCTTTTTTGGAGCAGATTTTTCTTCTGTGCTCTCTAGGAAGCTGATGTGGTTCCTGTCCTCCAACTGACCAGTACCTAGAATGTCAACAGAATGACTCATGTCCCCAACATCCTGTCCTTGTTCTGGAGAAAGGGAACTGTTTGCCTTTGGAAAACACAGTGCTTACCTCTGGAAAAACCCCAAAGCAAGCATTGCTTCAACACAGTTTTCCTTAAAGCTCTTGTGTTGTCTTGTGATTTTTTTCCTTGTGACTTTTTATAATGAAAGTATTGGTTTTCATGTGTCTGCCTTGCATGCCAGGTGATTGAGAATTAGGGAGCTTTAGGTGTTGGAAAGGACCCTAGAGACCAACTGGTCCAACTCCTTTTCATGGCTTTGGAAACAAAGGCCAAGTTGAAGTAAAGTGACTTGAGATCTAGCAACTGGTCAGTGATAATCAGGACCTGGGTCTCCTAATTCCTGGTTCTGGGTCTTTGATTTTTATGGTTTGCAGTAGGATTTTGAACAGTTCACTCGGCTGCCTTACTGCAAGTTCCATCTGTGCAGAATGATATTGATATGGGTGGATATTTAAAACTACATATATTATAACATAGTAAAGTCTTTAAGAACACATGATATACATTGAGTTGTTATTCAGAAGCTAGGGGGATGTAGAAGAGTAAGAATTCTTCTGATTTGCAGTACATTCTATCATAATTTAGCCTTAAGACAGATTTTGGGCAAGTTATATATCTCTTGTGACTACTCAAAAGGAGGCTGGATTAGATTAGTATTTCTTTTGTTGTTTCAGGCTCTGAAATGTTATGATTCCCTATGTCTATAAATGTATGCTGCACATTTTTTTCCTTCAGTAGTATAGAAGGTCTGCAATGTGGGCAAATCCTTATCCTTTATTTCCAGTATTATAGAAAGAACATGGGTTTCATGTAATTTACATTGATGTTTTTCTTGTCAAAGAGGGAACTGAGATAGTTATCTCCTGTGTTCAGTAGCATCCTGAGTGAGGAGAGAGAGGTATAGTGTAAGCCTGAACTTGAGCAAACATTAACACTCTGTTAGGTTACAACTGGTGTTAACAGTAGAGAAAAGAATCAGAGGGAGAGGAGGAAAGAGATTGGTGTGTGGGAGCTATGGCCCATCATTTTATTATGGGCTTCTTCCCCTTTTGAGTGTCTTACATGATGTGATTGAAGATATCTGATAGCTCCATCAAGATAGTACCCTCAATTCCTTCTACAGCCCACACTTTCTCCTCCTACACTTGAATTGTTGTGATGGTAGCATAATTTTTGACAAATGGTGTTTGTGTGGAAGTATAACTTTTATCTGAGTTGAGTCATTGTTTTTGCCACCATCACCTCTATTTTACAGATGAGCAAATTTAGTCTGAGAGAATTTAGGTTACTTGCCCCTAATCCTATAGCTGGCATAGGAAATCTCAAACCCATCTTTCTGGCCTCAGAGTTCCTACTCTTAACCATATGACCTTCCAGGCACCACATACTGTTCCACTTTAATTCTGAGATGTTTCATTTACATTTTGTTGTTACTGATTTAGAAAAGTTTATTGTTTTCATTTTCTCACATTACTTCCTGGTGCCTGGCATAGGACTATAACAGAAACATTTTTATAAGTGATTTAAAGGTAGTGAATGTGATGAACTGGAAAAGAAGAAAAAAGCTTCCTGAGTCACCCAGTCTTCTTCATCCTGGCTCTGTCACTTTGTCATCTTAAGGGGAAAGATTAATTTCTCTAAGCATCAGTTTTCTCACCTGAAAAAGTCAGGAAAATACTGTTTTCCATACTGGGTTGCTGGGACAATTAGGAATACAACATCTGAAAACTTTGCATAGTGCTTAGTACATAAAAGGTAATTAATGAGTGTTTGCCATTGTACTTACGTTGAAGTTAAATTAACATCTTAAAGAACTGTAAAATATTTTTCACTGTTTTTTTTTTTTCTTTTTTCTTTTTCTTTCCCCGTGAGGCTTGAGAATGTCATTTACTCTAAATGCCTGCTACCCTCAGGGAGTTCTAGTAAGAGGGTGAACATAACATCAATGGAATATGAGGAATTACT
The DNA here is from genome assembly GCF_003255815.1 of Theropithecus gelada. NCBI lineage: Eukaryota > Metazoa > Chordata > Mammalia > Primates > Cercopithecidae > Theropithecus > Theropithecus gelada. The sequence goes on from NC_037680.1 coordinate 31,512,568, forward strand.
ATTAGCAGATACCATTTTTGTTTCCCTTTTCATTTCTTTTTTTAGTCATTTGGGAGAAACTTCCAGCCCTGGGCGATGCGGTGTGTCAGCGTCTGCCTTTCTGCCGGCTCCTGACAGCGCCTCCCTTCGGGGCCGGGGTGGAGCTCTTCATGCCTGCCTCCTCCTGCTCACATTTCTTGGTTCACTGGAAAAGTCCCCAAATCTTTTTGTCTGCTCAGTTGTGGCCTAGTAGCCAGAGTGGCTCATGGATTAAATGGAGAGGAACCTATGTTTCTTCTCTTGCTTTTCAGCATTTTGGCTGAATTTTGAATTTTTATCTGCCCCATTGAGTCTGTTGGCTCTGGCTGCTGCTGTACCAAGCCCTCTTTCTGGTGTTCATAAACCAATGAAAGTACTATTTCATGGCCTGGGTCAGGCTTGTTTGTTGGTTTCATCTTAATTAGAAACAAACGTCTTTATCCTCCCTTTTCTTCATCTTCCAGGGAGAAACGGATTTTCTAGGCAGAGCAAATTAATCATAGTGGTGTCTTAATAACAAACAATCACCATTGCAGTACCTGGCACACGGTAGGTACTCAGTAGATGAAAGAAACAGTTCCTGTAGCTCTTTCAAGGTATCCAGCATTTTGTGCAGGTAGGCTGGGGGCTGCTGAAGGATCTGTTTGTAAAGGATGAGAATTAGCTTAAGTAACTTGGGTTGGAAAAATCACTGTGCCTTCTGAGTGACATATGGGGGCGGGAAGGTGGCAGAGAACAGGGTTGGAGAGTTTCTCTGGTAGGTGGATTAGTGTTGTTCCCAGCTCAGAATAAGGTGCATATTTGAAAGTTACTTAACACAGAGCCTTGGATTCTGCCTGTATGATAATAGACATTGAGTAGTTGTGATAAGTAATCATATGTAGCACTTAGGTCTTTTTATCTTCGAAGAACTTTTTTAAAAAAATGCTTTTAAACACAGTGAATTCTACGTTGTATTCTTTATCATAGCCCTAATGTTCTCTTCCATGTCCTTGTCGTATTATGTTTCTTAGGACAAGTGAGTAAGCTTTGTCAATTGGTTTATAAAACATTTATGCATTTAAAGCCTCTGGGGAGTGAGAATTGAAATTACAATATCTGGGGCGTCATATTTGGTGGCAAACTGCTGTCTTAGCATTTTCCTCCCCGCTGTCTGTTTTTCCCAAGCTATAGCAAAGATTCAAATGAAATTTAGGAATTGTGTGTGAGATTTAGTTTTTCCTTGAAATACAGATGCTTCTAGACTTATGATGGCGATTTTTTTTCTTTGCCCTGATAAACCCATTGTAAGTTGAAAATATTGAAAACATTGTAAGTCAAAAATGCATTTGATATAGCTACCCTATGAAACATCCTAGCCTAGACTATCTTAAACATGCTCAGAGCCCTGACATTAGCCTACAGTTGGCAAAACCATCTAACACGAAGCCTATTATAATAAAGTGTTGAATAGCTCATGTAATTTATTGAATACTGTACTGAAATTGAAAAAACAGAATGGTCGTATAGGTACTGGAAGTACGGTTTCTACTGAATGTGTTTCGCTTTTGCACTATTGTAAAATTGAAAAATTGTAAGTGAGGGACCGTCTGTAGTTCTGTCAGTATGGGTGAAATGCTTGCTGTGTGGTGCATTGAGTTCTAAAGTCAATCCTTAGCAGATACTTTAAAACAACAAACAACTAGAATCCTGGTTAATAGGGAAGAGGGTTTGCAATTGGCTTCATAAATTTCTTCTCAGGCTTTTAAAGTCGTGAGTCAAGAACCTCCGATGCAGTGCTCGTAGGTGCATCCTTTCCTTCCTCACCCCGTATTTCATTTATGTGACAAGACCCTCCAAAGATGTCCAGAGAAATAAAGACATTATAATTCCAAATGATTAGCTCAAATCTGACTGCCACATTCAAGGCTTAAAAAAAATTCTCGGCCGGGCGCGGTGGCTCAAGCCTGTAATCCCAGCACTTTGGGAGGCCGAGACGGGCGGATCACGAGGTCAGGAGATCGAGACCATCCTGGCTAACACGGTGAAACCCCGTCTCTACTAAAAAAATACAAAAAACTAGCCGGTCGAGGTGGCGGGCGCCTGTAGTCCCAGCTACTCGGGAGGCTGAGGCAGGAGAATGGTGCAAACCCGGGAGGCGGAGCTTGCAGTGAGCTGAGATCAGGCCACTGCACTCCAGCCTGGGCGACAGAGCCAGACTCCGTCTCAAAAAAAAAAAAAAAAAAAAAAATCTCAATTGCTGTGAGGGATTAGAAAAATGGCAGCTGGCAAATATGTCTTCAGTATAAAGGTAGTAAGATACCACTTATTCTTTATATAAGCAATTTTTTTTTATGAGGATATGGAGAAAGGTAATAAAATCATGGTCTCTGCTGTGGGTAAAACTAGTTTGAGAGCCCCTCCCCCACTGCTTTTTTCAGAAATGTAAAAAGGAAGTCCGAAGCAGAGAGTTAGTTTCCCTGACTGGGGGAGGTTAAGGAGAGGAGTGTGATTGAGGTCATGGGGAAGGCATGGTAAAGTTTCATAGTCTTGGGGATAAGTTTCTCATTTGATATGGGATATAATTGAGAGTTACATCAAATGGAGTTGCCATCAACATGACTGCTAATGGTGACTCTGGGTACCAGAGGACATGGCATTGGAGTACAGTTATGCAGTAATCGGACCCTGATTAACGATGATGCTGATGATGGCATTGATACTTTATGGAGAACTTTGTATGTGTTTTCCTCCATTTAATCCTTACAGTCACCATTTTCAGATGGTAGCTCAGAGTAGTAGATACTTTTCCCAGGGTCATATTACTTAGGGGCAAAGCTGGGATTTGTAACCATGATGCAATACTGCACCTGGTGGATGTAGTCAGGGTTATCAAAATAGAGAAAAATTGACCCAAAGATGTATTTCAGAGGCAGAAACAATAATAGCTTAGTAATAGTCTAGGTGTGTGAACTTGAGACAAAATGAGTAGGAAAAAAATGGTTTTTAAGTGACAGTTTTGGAAAAGAAGCAACGGGAGTGGCAGGAATGAACAATACAGCTCTGTCTCGGCCATGTTTATGGACTCTTTTTCCTAGAGAACAGCCAATAGCCTTTCATCAGTGTTGATTTCATCTTTCAGCCTTCAGAAGACAGCTGTCACTCCAAGTGCTTGCTGTGGATGTGGAGCACAGGTTGTAAACACAGTGCCTTTGTGCCAGGCTCCGGTCACATGTACAGGTGTTGACTCTAGCAGCAGACCAGTACCTACTCCCAGTGCAGCTCAAATTCACACATCACACCATCACATTGTCTTCTCATTTAGCCAGTGAAATGATTGGTGTCTCATCGCAGCAGTACAGTGATAGTCACTGATTGACAAGAACTTCTCTGGGAGGGACTACATTTATTCTAGTTTCTCCAGATCAGATCTTTAGAACCAGGAGAGGAAGTCTGTTCATGGTCAGAGTTCTTGCTGAGTCGATGTAGTATTCTGAAAGCTATTGTGCCAAGGCCCCAGGATTCTCAGACCTGACTGAGCAACATGTAACTGATCTGATTTCTCTCTGACTCAGAAGGAATGCTAGCTAAATCTTGAATTTGGTACTGTGACTTCAGTAGTGGACCAGTCAAGGGGCTCATATCCGATGGATCACCATCCCTTCACCCTCACCCCACCGATGTCTGTCTGTGCTTGGCTTTTCGGACTCATGGTGAATGCTTGAACCTTCTTACTCCCTTAACGTAAACTTCTTATTTTTCTGGGTGACAAGGTGCATCCTATCCCCATGAAGGATTTCCTTGATTGAAATAAGACTCCCCTTGGGAGAGAAATATAAATGTCGTGAGCAGAGTGGCCTTACGGCAGCTTGCTGACTTCCTAGAGGGGTCGTTGTGGGAGGAGAGCCCTGCTAGTTCCCTTTGCCCCAGATTGTATCCCCTCTGTGCTTGCTGCAGAATCACTAAGTGTACTGGTAGCTCTTAATTACTTCTAGTTAAAGAAGAGCAAGCCACCTGGTCTCTGAATTACTTAGAGCAATAGTCTTTAAAAGAAACATCCTCCTTTCCCTCCCTCTTTGCTCCCCAGCAAAAAATTTCCTATTAGAAAAAAGATAGGAAGGCATTGGTTAGTTTTCACTTCCTTTCCTAAGGGATATTCAGCTAAATATGCTGTCCTGAGAGAATTTGATAGAAGCAGATAAGATTTTTGATAAGAGTTGAAGAGAAATTCTGAGAAGGGAAGGTTAATTATACTCCCTAATAAAAACCTGAACAAACAACAGGCATAATTGGTTGTGTATTTGGGGTTGTGTCAGTGAAGTGGAGTGTATTCTACATACCACAAGTGGGAGGAAGAATGCTGAAAAAAAGAGAAGTAGGTGCTTGTTCAAGACAGGAAATACACCACTTCCCTTAGGAATCTGCCCATAGGCCATCTTTGCTTATATTATCCATGCATTTCATTAGCAGTACACTTCTGGAATGAGAAGTGGTATATGAAGTTGGTTCTAAAATCCACTCCTCCCATCTCTTTCCTAAGAGACAGTTAACCCACTTTGGGCTAAGTCAAGAGCCAGCCAGCTATTTTTGCCCATCACTGTAAGTAGCATTACAGCTCACCTTAAATATTGGGGAAAAGTCCTCATCATTTGTTCATTCTATTAGCTAGGGCCAGGTGTTGTCACTGTCTCTAGCTCTACTTCCATTTCACTCCCATTAAATCTTAGCAAATTCCTAGCACACTGAACAGTGTATTTTACTTGAATGACTCCCATGTGACCAGAATTCTGGGAGCTGAGCACATGGTACCCTTTTATTGGGTGTCATAAAATAACCTTGATACCCTTTGGACATTCAGCTTTCCTTTGAGGTTGTAGCTAATTGTCTGATGAACATTTAGGTGGGCAGGGCTGTGTGCTAGCTCTACTGTGTAGCTTTTGTGATCCAGGGAGGTGTGACCTCATTATGGTATTCCCATAGCTGAGATCATAAAAGTATCCCAAGTGTCATTTGGAAGCCAGACAGTAGGTTACAAACTCATTTTGGGTTAATCTCCCTCTCCCTAAGCTACTTCATCTCCTTGAATGCTGCTAACTATAAGCTTTTATTTTTCCTTTCCTGTGTTATCACTCATTAAAGCCTTCGCTGACCTGTATAAATGAGACTGATTTTTTTCCTCTTAGTATTGTCTTTGAGCACTTGGCAGGTGGCATGTGGAGCCAGAACCTGCTGAAGGTTGCCCTTGTGTATGTTTTTATAAGCTAAATGAGAGGCACAGAAAGAATAGCAAAAGATCTTTTTCCCTAGGGTAGGAGGAAAAAGGAGGATCAAAAATTTGCAGTTTATATATGAATCTTGTTGGAATGCCCTTTAGAGGGAATATTTTCTGATTCTGTCTCTTCTCCCTTCAGTCTTATATTTCCTCTTCCTTTCTTCTGTGTATGATATATATATATGTCAATTAGAAAAAAATTGAAACAGGGCCAGGCACGGTGACTCATGCTTATAATCCCAGCACTTTGGAAGGCAGGGGCGGGCAGATCACTGTAGCCCAGGCATTGAAGACCAGCGTGGGCAACATAGCAAGACCCCATCACTTAAAAAAAAAAATACAAAAATTAGCCAGGTATGGTTGGTATGGTTGTGTGCACCTGTACTCCCAGCTGCTTGGGAGGCTGAGGTGGGAGGGTCGCTTGAACTCAGGAGGTGAGGCTTCAGTGAGCCATGATTGTGCTGCTGCACTCCAACCTGGGTGACACAACGAGACCCTGTCTCCAAAAAAAAAAAAGAAGCTAAACTGAAATGGAAATTATTTCCATATCTTTTCTTAACCAAGTAGTCCAGTATTTCTGTTTCTGTTGCCATTAGTTTGGACCATATGAACTTGCTGCTGTTATAGGTCAGAAATGGTTGAATAGCAACAATCTCATGGCTCAACCCGTTGAACCATTAACCCCAGGAGGGTTAATCAGCTAACCCCTTTCTAACCCAGCAGATAGAAAACTATGACAAAACTATTTGACTCTACCTTCCTTCCTTCCTTATCTTCCTCATCTTGAGGAGTTAACAGATATACAACACAAAAGATATTGTTGTAGGAGATTGGCAAGTCAAGGTGACAGTTTTCGGGGGTGGGCAGGCAGCAACAGACACTAGGACACTAGGACAATGAAACCCAGATTTTAAAACAAGGATACAATAGAGCCAGCCTCTGTAGAAATTAGTGTATTTATTCACCAGTCATTGTGTTTAGTTGTCTGAGCTACATTGTATTGTCCTTGAGGAGCAAGAATTGTGCTATTTTTCATTGCATTCCTGACGTGCTTAAAAAAACTGCTACAATCTACTGTATGTAGTTGATTGATGCCGGGAAAGTTTGCTGCACCTAACAATGGTCCTTCTCCATGAAACACTCCATTGATACTTTTAGAACTCATTACTGCTAACCAAACAGTAGTGGTTTTATTACTATACTAATGGAGCCTGGTACTTGGAGGCTGGGGTATGGGGGAGGAGGAGAAGGTGGGGCACGGAATGTGGGTAGGACTAGTGGATCCCTTTCCACAGTTAATGGTGTCCCCCAGAAAAGTAGTTAGGCAGTTTCCAATAAAACAATGTGATAATCTAGATACAATGCAGGGTCTAATGTGCATATGCAAGGATGCACTAAATGAATTAGCCCTAACAGGGAGGAACAAGGGCTTTCTAAATAAAGAATCAGCAAGACAGCGGAGTTTTCTATGGCCTTCTCCAATAAAGTGATTTGCTTTCCTGACACTGCATGGAGGCAAACAAATGAGTTGTGAAAGATACGGATACCGAGGGACACAGCACCATGATAGGCTTGGCAGACTCCTCCTTGTGGGCAACAAGACCCATGTGGTGACTTTTATCCTCTTGCATGCTTTTTGTAATGTACTTGAGTTGTTCCTCCTCCTCACTGTCTTTGTCCATTTAAAAAATATTTTTGTTTTTAGGTTATTTTAATTGGAGTAATACATCTGTTTACCATAAATGTGATTTTTGATGTACATGAGCTTATGTTTGCCATCTTACAGTTTGTTTTCTATTTGATCTACCTGATTTATGTTTTTTTCCTCCTTTTTGACTTTGGATTAGGCACAAATTTGCAGTCCATTTTTCCTGTCTTTGAGCCTGCTAACTACACAGTATTTTACTCTTCTCGTGGTTATCTTACAGATTATAGGATACATCCTTGATTTACTGCAGTCTAATACAGACTCTTTCACCTCTTTGTTTTTGTATATTCCTTTCCTTTGGAAAAGCTCATGATTCTTAATGAATCTCACTGGGGGTGGAATGGTGTTACCCTTATTTCCTACTTGATCTCTCTCACAGTAGCTCTTACTTGTGAACCTGTTTGTAACTTTCATCAGAGTTATTGTCCAGTATCACTTGCCCTTGGACATGTGTTAGTCAGAAGGGGATATCCTCACTGCTGAGCTGTGAGCTCCCTAGAATAAAGATGGAAGCTTTCTGGACTCCCCTTGAGGCTGCAAGCTCTTCCATAGCAAGGACTATCCTGTCTCTTTCTAGTATGACATCTGGCCCACAGTAGCTCCTCAGTGGAGATTTGAATGACCAGGTCCACCTAAACCAGATGCCAGGGCCAACCTCAGAGTCAGGGTGTGAGCTGGAGAGTTTGAGCCCATTTTAGGTAAGCTCAAGTCTTTACAACCCTGCAGCTTCTGCCAGTCCTTCCTAGCTGTTTCTTTTGGATGAAGATGATTCTTCTTTTCCTGACTCTGAGGTTGCCCTGTTTCATGAGCATTCACATTAACTGTCAGCCATACCGGTGGACCTCAACACTCACTGGCTGCTACCTGTAATACTCTTACAAAAGACTTAATGAAGTGATGGAGCCCTTGGGTGTCTAGCAGCTGCCGTTGTTTGTCAGGGGAATGTGAGATATATGTGTGGAAAGATCCCTGAGTTTCTCTTGGACTTATCAAAATATCACAAAATTCCAGCACAAAGTATCTTTCCACAGATTCAGCTGTGCTGTGGGTCACTAATACTTGGGTCATTTTAAGCTGTGATGCAGAAGCCTATAGCAGAGGTATAAATCTTCTTCATGGCAACTTTATGTCAGTTCTCATACATTAAAAAAAAAAAAAAAACAAAACCCAGGGATTGATCATGTTAATGTGAACACCCACTTCTCAGTGATGGAGGAGTTTTTGAATCATGCAGGTTCTTGGCTTGGAGACAGCATGGTCCATACAGAAGCAGCTTGGATTTGTCAAGACCTCAGTTCACCACCCAGCTCTGCTGCATTTTGAGTACCTGTGGGTAAATGACCTCACCTCCTCAGCCTTATCTGTACAATAGGGATGATAACACTCAGCTTACTTCACAGGCTTCTTGTAGGGAGAAGGTTATATATTGTTTCCTAAACCTGTTTTTGAAAAGGTGAATCACTCTACACACATGATTTGTGTCTTCTGTTTTCTCCTGCCTGATATTTTCCATTTTGGCAACTTAGAATCTAGGCGTACCTCAGGTAGAGCCTGCTGACACTGGTTTATTTTTGAGGTGGGTCATACTAATATTGAGTTCAAGAGAATTTTTCCCCCCTCTGAACTATGCTATAGTTGGTATCTACTCCTAGGACATTAAGTTTGTTCCAAATAAGCCAGTTTTGGGCTCCATGCTATGCCATAGAAGTCGGAGGAGAGATAGTGCCACCTTAAGCATTGTAAACTTTCAGAGAAAAGTTTTCCCAAGATAAATTAGCAAGTTGTTTCTTCGACAAAGGCACACGGTTGATGTGAATTGATTCTCTGAAGAAATATTTACCATAGCTGCTTCTGCCAAAGCGAATGTGGTCACCAGGGCAACAATGGCAGCCGTCTTTATCCAGACAAGTGCAGGAGCTGAATTCAGATGCCCCTTCCTAGGGCTGCCAGCTCATGTGGAGTTTGGCATGGAGGAAATGGATGTTCAGTGCTGGCCTCACTGAGTTTTGGAAAAACCCCACTTATTGGAGCATCTGCCAAGCACGGATGGAGGAGGGCTTTTCAGGATTGCAAAACTACTTCTAGAGAGACCGGTGAGTAGAGGGATAGTATTATGGACACACTGCTCATTTCCCAGAGGTACTGTTGAAACTTTCTTCGGTTTCAATAAGGGAAAAGGCAGAAGTCTCATCTTACCAGAATGCCTATGAGAGCTGGAGGTTGCTGGTGAAAGAGGATACAAAGATACCTCCTGGGACAGAGCAGGGAGGGTGGTGTACTTACCACATTTCTGGAATTGATTTAGGAAGTGGTGTTCACTTCTTCCATCAAAGCAAAACTAGTAGCTAATAGTAACTACCGAGACTTTTTTTTTTTTTTTTTTGTCTTCAGCTTTTGAGAAGAATGAACTGACTTTCTAATTTCTATAAGAAACTGCACCAGAGTTTATCCCCCACTGGAGAGGGTTGCTTAGATGGTTGGCAGAGCTTCCATAACATCTCAGTTTCTCTAACGTTTGAAGTAAAAGACCAAAGCTAGAATCAAATATGTTACTTCTTTCCATTGCCCAGCTGCAGCTTTTACAAATGCATCATGGTTGAAAGTGCCTGAATCTAGAGTTATCCATGCTGACTTCTAGCCAGGCCGGCCCAGTGGCACTTCCACAATTTGAAGGAGACTTTCAATGAAATTAGATTGTAGCTGCTATATTTAACTTTTAATTATACCCTATTGGGATGTTTTACTTTCTCAAGTGTCACAGCCAAGGCATGAAAATATGGGTCAAGTAGGCAAATGGAGTTAAAAATACAACAACATAACAAACTCTAACATCTACCAGTTGTGTCTCAGGTAATTAGAGCAGCCTGTAGTGAATAACCTGTGTGGATGTTTCACTGCTTGGGAAGAATAGTCCCAGTGTCTTCCAGATTAGTGGACTGTTCCAAGGAGGGCTGAAATAAGTTTCAACTTGAATTTGTAGATGTGGGTAGTCAAACCTTAACAATACAGGCATAGGTTGTCCTCTGTGGATATCTGTGGTGAATTACAATTCTGTGTTGACATCTACACTATTACTTATTCTAGTCTCATTAGGGAACACAAAGTCACCTAAACAAGCCATAAGGTAGCATAGACATTCAAGTCTGACATGTGCAAAGTTTCTTAAGCTAATTAGAAAATACATACATTTATCTATGAATGGATGAGCCTTTCTGTTCCTTTAGGGCCAGTGATTGAGAGGTGTCTGTTGGAGGTTCGTGTTGAACTTGTGCTTGAAGTCTTCAGATACAAAACTTCAAGGTTCTGGTTTAACTAGAAGACTTTGTTGAATGATACCGATGTGGACAGAAAATTCCTTGGCTTTCTGTCAGCTGAATCTGCTGACTTGTAAGACTGTTGGGGCAGGTTAACAGCCTTGTTGGTCATTGTGCTGTGCTGATGGTGGGACCTAGACTACTAGAGCATTGTGAGGTTGGATTTGCTTACACTGAGGTGTTCCTGTGATCTTTGCACATCACCCAAGGTAGTCAGGGCCTTGAGGCTTAGTCTGAAAGGCTGGCTTTCGAGGCAAAAGATCAGAAGGAAGAAAACGTGTTAGCACCTGATGTATCTTCTCTTTTGCTCTACTTACATCTATGGTTGCTGCCTGCTCCTCTGACATGTAACTCACCTCCTCTGTGCCTCATATTGTTAGTGCTAAATTTCCCACTGAACCCAGACTGTTATTTTGACCTGTGCTTTTTTTGTGCACCAGTAAGTGTGTGAGTAAATGCATTTTTACTTTATTTTTTTCTTTTGAGACAGAGTCTCACTCACTCTGTTGCCCAGGCTGGAGTGCAGTGTCACGGTCTCAGCTCACTGATCTCACAGATTGAACCTCTGCCTCCTGGGTTCAAGCAATTCTCATGCCTCAGCCTCCTAAGTAGCTGGGACTACAGGTGCTCACCACCATGCCTGGCTAATTTTTTGTGTTTTGGTAGAGATGGGGTTTCACCATGTTGCCCAGGGTGGTCTGGAACTCCTGAGCTCAGACAATCTGCCTGCCTTAGACTCCCAAACTGCTAGGATTACAGGCATGAGCCACTGCACCCAGCCAATGCATTAATTTTTAAAAATTATAGCAACTCTTTTGGAAGAATTGGAACATAGAAAAATTACCCCTTAGTCCATTGTATTTTACATGGTGATTTTCCTTTTCACTTCATTTTTTGGCCACATTTTTAATTTCTATTTTTTGCTGTGGTAAAACATAAGATAACATTTCCATCCTTGCCATTTTTAAGCATACAGTTCACTGGCATTAAGTACATTCATATTGTTGGTGTTGCAATGATCTTCACCATCTGTGTCCAGAACTTTTCATCTTCCCAAACTGAAACTCTCTACCCATTAAACAGTAACTCTTCATTCCCCCCCTCTTCCCCTGGTAACCACTGTTCTCCTTCTCAGTCCCCATTAATATGCCTATTCAATGTAACTCATACTTGGAATCAGGGAAGTTGTGTCCTTTTGTGTCTGGTTGATTTCACTTAGCATAATGTTGGTAAAGTTCATTCTTGTTGTGGCATTTGTCAGAATTTCTTTTTTAAGGCTGAACAGTAATACTCCATTGTATGGATAGAATCCTCGTTTTGTTTATTCATCTATTGATGGACATTTGAGTTGTTTCTACCTTTCAGTTATTCTACATAATGCTACTATGAACATTGATTATAAGTATCTGTTTAAGTTTCTGCTTTCGGTACTTTTGAGTATGTAACTGGAAGTGGAGTTTCTGAATCATATGGTAATTCTATGTTTAGCTTTTGGAGGAAGCATCATACTGTTTCCACAGTGGCTGCTACACGCTAGCAATGCATGAGGGTTCCGGGTCCTCCATATCCTTATATCCCTGCAAAAGATATGTGTCTTTTCTTTTCTTTTTTTTTTTTTTTTGATAATAGTCATTCTGATGGGTGTGAAATAGCATCTTATTGTGGTTTTGATTTGTACTTATGCATAGGTTTTTTTAAAACTGTGTTTAAACAGAGTGTATGTATTTTTCATCCTTGATCAGTTAATATTCTGTCATGTTCTCTTTTTGCCTTTCAAAGCACTGTTTTTTTTTGTTTTTTATTATATATGGACAAATTATAGTTGTAAATACTTAAGGGGGTACAAAGTGATGTAATGATTTTTGAACTCAATGTGGAATGATTAAATCAAGCTACTTAACCTATTCACCTCAAATATTTGACTTTTTTTTGTGATAACATTTGAGATTTTCTCCTAGTGATATTGAAATGTACAATATGCTATTATTGTATTTACCATGCTGTGGAAGAGTTCTCAAAAAAGGAAGAAATTCTGTCATTTGCGACAACATGAATGGAATTAGAAAACATGCTAAGTGAAATAAGAGAAACACAGAAAGGCACCACATGTTCTCACATATGTGGGATCAAAAACAATCGAATTCATAGAGGCAGAAAGTAGAATAGTGGTTACCAAGGGCTGGGGGAAATGGTGAGATGATGGTCAAAGGGTACCAAGCCTCAGGAGGAGTAAATTAATTTATTTTTGAGACATGAAATGACTAATTTTAATTGCTTTTTTCTGGGATCCATCCTGAAGTTACCAGTTTTCTGAAGAAAAGCATTAGAACCAATAATCCAAATGTGAGCTTCACTATAGAAAGGAGAAGCACAGGGCAAAACTGTGTATAGGCACCCCTGAGACCACCCCAGGAGGACTGCTGGGCTCCCTGTGTCCTGTTTTGGAACTCTGGGGAGCTTTATCAGGGAATACACTTGCTGGAAGTTGCAGAATATGGGAGAGACTCTGATTGTAGCAGGCAAGTTTCTGGTGAGACAAAAATGGATTAGACCAACACTAATGCCAGGCATCAGAGACAGCAAAATCATCCAATTTATCATCCTCCCCCCAAGGCTGAGAGGTTTTTAAGTAGTTTGGAAAAACTTGGATAAGGAAAGCTTGAGAATAATTTAAAAACTTGTCCCCTGCAGGCCAGTTTGCTAAAAGCCCAGTTTTACCAAAAGGCTAAAGCAGTAATTAAAGCAAAAAGCCTTTGAAAAGGAATTTTGAACTACCCCATTAACAGAGATTACAGGGTATGGTTAGTAAACACCAGAGTATTTAAAAGAGAGTAGTGACACAGAAATGAATGCCTTGTGAAAAGATGAATTTGGTCACCACAAATTATAGAAACTTTCAGAGTATACAGAGAATGCCTGTAAGCAAAATGGAACTGTTCGTAGAACCGAGTTAAAAAATGTTTTATATAGAGTTTCATTTGTAAACATGATTTTTAAGAGTACAAGCTGAATATTACTTAAAATGCCAGGAGGGAAAAAACTCACACTCCTTTCCTGGTAACTGCTTTTGAACCTGCAGTTTTTGGAAAGAAGCATCTGTTTCTGAGTATGATCTGAAAGCACTGACTTTAATAAGGTCTTTCTCTGAGAATTGATGCTTGTCTTACAAGGCAGAAGTGACAAGGATGGTACTCAGCACTGGGGCATGTGGTATCAATGGTGAGCTCATCTGTGTTACAGGAAGGAGCTGACCAGCCACATCTCAGTCCAAAAATTGCCAGATAGATGCAGCACTAACCTGCCTCCCAGGTCATCCCAACTGATTAATGTGGAGACCTGCAGACTAGAGCGAAGCGAAAAGTGATTTGAATGAACCTGAGGGACTTCATCCTCCAGTATGAGGTTGCAGGGGGTGACTTCTGTGATGGTACCTTTGTAAAGTTATTACAAACCTACTGGTGGAAAAACCTTGACTGAGTTCCACTCTGAATCCTGGTTGTAGAAGCAACATGAAATTGAGCACAGGAAAGACTAGGAATAGGAAGAACTGAGTTTCAGACTCAGATTTGCCTGTTATTAGCCTGAGATGTCTGGCGTTGGTTGCTTAACCTTTCTGCAAGGATTGTATTGAACCATCCAATGCATCTTGTATGTGGGGACATTTTGGAAACACATAATACTGTGTAAGCATTGTTATTAGTAGGTAAAATGGTAAAACTGAAATGAAAGAAGAACACCCTGCCCAGCCCTGTCACCCTAACAACTCATTTCCTCTTTTGGCATTTCTTAGGGTTTTCTTGTCAGCGGGCACAGCACTTCTGTCAGTATCTTTGGCTCCGAGGAAGTCAGTGGAATGAATGACTTCAAGGCTTTGAAAAATAAATTAATGGCTTATTGTGGGCAGTGACTTGTTTTATCCCAAAGCCAGTAATGTGAGGTACTTGAACCAACCACAAATTAATTCTTCTACTATATTTGCGACAGTGTTAGGGTTACAGGTATACCGTAAGCACCATTGCCATATAATTCTGTTTCTGGATAATTGATAACGTGCAACCGTGTTGGGACAACAAATCAGTGCTAACCTCTCTGGGGAAACTCAAGTGCAATTGTGAGATGTAAATCTCCATCCACAGGCTCTGCAAAGTGGGGAATAGAGGAGTGGCTGCTTACTGTGGGAAATGCACAGACATGACTAAGAGTAGAGAGTTGTACATTCTGCCTCCCAAAACTCTTCCTCATATGACTTTCTCCAAAGCCTTCTCAGAGGACACTGAATTCACCTAGGAACTTTGAGAAATGTGAGATGATTCAGTTCTGCTGGCAGCAGTGCCTTTCCTGTTACTGATTATTGGCTACCCTGGAGCTCATCTCCTTTGTACTGAGTCATGTGCACACAGAGAGAGATTACCAGGGAGTGATGTTATAGAAATGACACAAGTGTGGCGAAAAGGTTTGGTTCCCTTATTTTGCATGATGATCTCTCAGTGTGCGTTTTATTATGTTTATATTTAAATGTAAAGTAATTGCTATTACTGCACCACTGTGTTTGATGCCTACCCTGTGCCAAACATTAGGTACTTTATGTTTATTATCTCCAATCCTAAGTAACACCTTCAAGCTAGGTAGTTTTATTGCTGAGGAAACTGGTGTGGATAGGTCAGAATAAACTGTTCTAGGCCATGCAGGCTGAATTTGAAATCATCTCATCACCTTTGTAAATCTCACAGGGCCTGAGCTCTTTAGGTCAAACCTGCTGCCTCCCATGTTCAGGGAATAGGCTTAAGAAGTTCAAGGAAAGTACTTGCCTGTTGAGGCATGTTTTCTTAGTTACAAAGTGCTTAAATTGTTTTGTGGGTATGTGGAACATTCTTCCCAGAAGCTGCAAGCCTCCTAGGGATTCCCTCGTTCTGTGTTTTGCCCATTCTTTAAGTCACGGATGCCCAATGTGAAGAGGTCACATATGTTCATGATGCCCCGTGAGCATCACTGTCATGCTATTGCCGGAAGGGGGACCAGGAATAGGGATTGGCATCCTGGATTTTGTGACTAAATAGTTGATTTATTTGATAAATGGTTGTCTCATTCTTTTTTTGTTAATTGTTTTATTGAGGTATACTTTATATGCCATAAAATTCACTCATTTTAAAGTATAGACCGAAATGATTTTTTTGTGGGGGAGTTTTCCTTGGGAGACAGGGTCTTGCTCTGTCACCCAAGCTGAAGTGTAATGACACCATCTTGGCTCACTGCATCCTCTGCCTCCGGGCTCATCTCAAGCCATCCTCCCATCTCAGCCTCCTGAGGAGCTGGGACTACAGGCATGCACCATCACGCCCGGCTAATTTTTGTATTTTTTGTAGAGACTTGATTTTGCCATGTTTTCCCAGGCTGGTGCACAAGCAATTCACCCGCCTGGGCTCCTAAAGTACTGGGATTACAGGTGTGAGCCACCACACCTGGCCTTGAATGATTTTTAGTAGATTTACAGAGTGGTGCCGCCATTGCCACAATCTGATTTGGAAATACTTCCATTGCCCCAAAAGAAACTTTGCAACAGTTGTCTGAGTTTTAAACTGCTCTTTTAAGGTACCCTTCTCTGATACGCTGTCAGGTTCTCCAGCTGGCTATGAAGAGGAAGAAATCATCTTTAAAAATTATTTAAGTAAAATTTTTTTATTTTAATTTTTGTGGGTACATAGTAGGTGTATATATTTATGAGGTACATGAGATGTTTTGGTTCAGGCATGGAATGTGTAATAATCACATAATGTAAAATGGGATATCTATTCCCTGAAGCATTTTTTTTTGTGTTAAAAACAATCCAGTTATATTATTTAATTTTAAACAATATAGCATTCACCATATGTCAGGCACCGTTCTAAGTGCTTTATGAAGATTAACTCATTGAATCCATTGATTCCTCATGACACACTTTGAGAAAGGTACTCTGAATATTTGTAAATTACAGATAGAGAAACAGAAGCATAGAAAAGTTAAATAGATTGACCAGTGTCACAGAGCTGGTAATGATGGAGTTGGGAATCAAAATGTGTTATTCTAAGCACTCTAAAGCACCTGATGAGACCAGAAAGAATGGGGGAACCAGTAGCTAACTAGATGGATGGAAGGCATCAGGAAGAGTAAGCCAGTACCCTCTAGGAAACAGCCAGGCCTTCAGATAGCCCTAGGTCTCAGATACCTTAGTATGGAATTAAATAAGATCCAATAAATCCATCCCGGTGGACTGCATGGCATTTGTCAGTAATCTAGGATTCCTCTGTCCATTTACCCTCCTCTCTTTTGCCTTGGTATCATAGGGAGCAAAACATGCTTCGATGGACTTTTGCTTTCTATATTGGACCTCAAAGAGCTACAGTGATGTGCTTTTGAGGTCCCTTACCTGAGGGGGTTGGGGATTGGGGGCATCTGTTCTAGTCAAAAGGTCTTTGGTGAGGGTCTGAAAAGCCTGGTCTGGAATGATCTGTGGGAGGAACTGGGTCCATTGCCCCATGTCCTTAGCCCACCTCCTTCCTCTTCTTTTGCAAATGGTCGTCTTATGGTTGGTGGGTCTGCCCATTAACCTTGCCTGTTTTGAAGCCTGGGACCATTTCTTTGTTTAGGGGGATGGCCTTTTGATCTCCTAGTGTGCTAGGATTCTGGGGAGGGAAGCTTATGAGACTGGTATCGTGATTAAGTTCAGCTGTTCACTAAAAATTACCTTTCTCTGAATTTGGAAGATAGCAACCATGATAGTAATTCCTTCTTGGCCTCAAAGGGAAAATGACCACTCTAGTTTTTGTTTAGCATTCCCCTGTCCTTAGGGCACAAAAACCTTGTGGAAGTATTGGGTGGTACACATGAAGGAACCCCGTGCTGGATGTCTGTCCACCTTTGTGTTTAGTAAATATAATGGATTAGCGCATTGGGTGGGAGGAAAATTTGACTCTTCACACTTAATGTGTAATGTACTTGGAATTTATTAATTGATTGATTTGCTGCTTGTGTTTTTTGGGTCTACCATCTTTTTTTTTTTGAGATGGAGTGTCACTCTGTCACCCAGGCTGGAGTGCAGTGGCATGATCTTGGCTTACTGCAACCTCCGCCTCCCATGTTCGAGTGATTCTCCTGCCTCAGCCTCCTGAGTAGTTGGGATTACAGGCGTGCGCCACCATGCCCGGCTAATGTTTGTATTTTTAATAGAGACAGGGTTTCACCATGTTGGCCAGGCTGGTCTCGAACGCCTGACCTCGTGATTCGCCCATCTTGGCCTCCCAAAGTGCTGGGATTACAGGCATGAGCCACCACTCCTGGCCCGGGCCTACCATCTTTTTATTCTGCCAAGTTATGCCCCTCCATTTGCTTCTGGCAGACTTTCATCCAGTTCAAGGCCCTTTTAACTTGTCAAAGGTCACAAGAAGATGCTCAAGAGGGAATCAGAGTGAGTATGTGGAATGCAGGGTATTCTGTCAAAACCGTTAGAATATATTAAAAATTGGAAAATGCCAAAGCTTGAAACACCATGTCTGGTATAACACATTGGGTGCCCATAGGAACATTTTGATCAAACGATGGCGTTGATACAAGGGTGCTGAGTTTGTGTTGTTAATTCACTTTTAACTCTTCATGTATCATTTTTGTTCTAGTTGGAAACTGGAAGAAATTTTTGGAGCTGAAAAGAACTTTAGCAAACCTTCAAAATCAACCTCATTTTACATAAGTAGGCATTGAAACCTAAGAATGATCAAGTCAGTTTTCCAAAGCCCTATAAAGAGTTAGATGAAAGGAGCAGTCCAGTTTTCTGGGTTAATTTTCTGGTGCTTTTTCATTCTGAAAATTCAATATGGCTAAGGACGGGTCTATGAGATCTTACTTTCTAGGTAAGAGTGCTATGTGCTACTTCAGTAAAGGAATTGGAGACAGAGTTATTTGAGATGGAGTAACTGCCAAGTAGTCTTATAATTTCCCTCCATTTTGTCCTGGTGGTTAATCCTAAATTGGACTTCAGGATTCTCAGTGCAGTGTAATAAAAATGTTAGTAAAATCTCTGTATGTGGCAGTTACAGAAACTTTTTTAAATTACATAGTATTTTTCTGACAATTCTGTTCTTAAATTTCTTTGGCTTTATTTTCAAACAGAAACCAAAAATAAAAGGAAATGATTGGTAGTCCTTCTTATACGTGTACTAATTATACTGCTTTTTAATAAAAAAGTATTATAAAAAACGTCCATATATATTAATGTACCAGAACCACTTAAAGTTTTACAGTCATGTTTATACCAGGTATTTTTATTGTGAAACATGCCCCAAACACATCTTGAGTGGAGGTTTAAGTATGTCTTGTCTATAACATTGGAAAGAGATAAGAGCCTTCCTTTGGTTAATAGAAGTCAAGGTGTAATGCCTTTGCGGTTTCCTATCTGTTTCTAATCAATAGTTCTTGGCATTTTCCAAATGTCTTCCTCCATCCCGTCTCTCTGGTATGAGCACTTCAGGAAACAAACTGTATTAACTTTGGCCAGAATACATAGAGAGGGTTGCAGGACCTTTTTTTGTGGACGATTCTCTGACTTTGTAGGTTGAGTATCTCCTCTATTAGCCTTTGGGTATACGTTGTGATAGATTTATGGTAGGTATAAATCATTTCCAGGATGATGAAGATGTTTTAACGTCTGCCTCATTGTGTTATGTAAAAATATTTAAGTGTTACGGCATCTGAGTAAATGGAGATGGGTGATAGGGAGAAAGGGAGCGAGGAAGAGAAGTTCAGGGTTCTTTAGGCCACAATGGACCTTGAGCTGTGTGTCATTTCGCTGTTTATTTTTGTGTGGGTGTCTGTGGCTGAAATGCTCTCCAAAATATCTGTAGGAATAACAGCTGTTATTAGGAGTAAGTCAGACAGGGTACTTGTGTATTTAGAAGACCTTTTAAGCACTGGTAGCAGCCTAGACAAGTAGCCAGTAGAAAGAGACATAAGATAGTGGCCCCTTGGTTGTGGTTGCCATAGCCCTTAGTATGTTTGACCGCTTGCTTAGAGTTGTGTTCCAAACGCAGGAGCCATGTGGCCGTGTGCTTTCAGGCATTGTTTGTATATAGAGTTCTTGAAAATTCATCTCATTTCTCAGGTCACAAGATGAATACATACTCAGCCTTGATGTGAAATGCCATCTTTTGATCATCAGTGCAGACACAGTGGTTCGGACTTCATTGGTCACAGGTGGGGCCCAGATACTGATTTTTTTCAAAGCTCCTCAGATGATTCTGATGGGCAGCTGATAATGAGATTTTTTTTTTTTTTTTTTTTAAGGAACGCAGAAGCATATAAAGCAACAATCTGTTTTGCATATATGCAGTGCGGGGTATTTAGAAAATCTGTTTATAGCCTATTCCTATTGTCAACTTGAATTACCATAAGGAAATATATTTAAAGTTTAGCCTTATCACCTGTTTGCATTAGGCAGTGGTCTCTAAGAAGCCTAACAGATATTTGTAAGAAAAGCAAATTTTAAGCACAACTGATCCATCTAAAGAAATACATAAAAAATCAAGCATTTGTGGCCCATACTCTTCCTGCTTTGCCCCTTGGTCTCTACCTCATGGCTCAGATGGCATGTAATAGCGAGTCAGTGTTTTTGTATTACAAAATCCCCTTCTGACTCCTGGTAGGAGAGAATTGTATCAACCTGGTTTGTTTCTTCTTCTCTATGTTGGAATGGTTAGGAGCTGGGAAGTCATTCTGAGTAGGTCCCAAACCAGCATAAAATGAAAATCAGTGCTGGTATCCACTGTGTCCTAAAAGATACTTACGGGAAAGAGGGAAACCAGATGGGAAGTTTAAAAGCAGAGAGAAGTTAATGCTTTAAAATCATTGTTTGGCTGGGTTCGGTGGCTCACACCTGCAATCCCAGCACTTTGGGAGGCTGAGGTGGGCAGATCACTTGAAGTCAGGAATTTGAGACCAACCTGGCCAACATGGTGAAACCCAGTCTCTACTAAAAATAAAAAATTAGCCAGGCATAGTGGTGTGCTCCTGTAGTCCCAGCTACTCGAGAGGCTGAGGCAGGAGAATCCCTTGAACCCTGGAGACAGGTTGCAGTGAGCCGAGGTCATGCCACTGCACTCCAACCTGGGCAATAGAGTGAGACTCCTCCTTAAAAAATAAATAAATAAAATGAAATCATTTTATGATTTTTTAATTTCCATTTTTTTTTTGCAACATAATATCTCTCTTAAAAGTGAGACTAAAAGTTTCAAGGTAATATGTGAAGTGAAAACATTTCAAAAGGGTAGAACATGGGAAGATAAGACTTCCTCCTCACCATGTCAGTTCTCTTCCCCAACATTAGTGTTTGAGATAACCCCTATGAAGCTTCTTATAAATCCTTCCAGAATTGTGTATGCAGTCAAGCAGGGCCCATGGGATTGGATATATGTATTGTATTTAGATTATAGTAGGAATGACTCCCCCTGGGGTTGTGCAGTGCACATACCCTTGGCCACATGTGGTCACCCTATATGCAGAGTATACTCTACCTTTAAAACAATACAAAATAGGATTGCACTCAGTGTACTGTGCTGTACCTTGTCTTTTTCAATTAACAGTATATAATGGAAACTTTGCCATTGTCTTTAAAGGATATTGCCACACTGTCAAATTGCCACATTCCCCCTTTATAAAAGGCAACACCTGTTTAAATTACCAGTGGTGTATGAGAGTACCTGTCTCAACCCATTCTTGCCAACTTTGCATTTTATCAGATTTGAAAAATGTTTGCTGATTGGTAACGTATTCATTCCAAAAATGTTTTAAGTGACTTCTGTGTGCAAGGCTTCATGCTCCATCCTGCAAAACAAAAGCAAATCAGAACCATGCTTTCTTCTTTTCTAGATGTCTGTGGTTTAGTGGCAGTGAGGGACAAAAAAAGCAAACCACAATTTACAATTATTTTATGTACAAATTTATCATGGAAAAAAAGGGGCAGCTGTAGTAAGCCATTATGGTTTAATGTAAAGTTGAAAATGCCATAGAAATATGGCTTATTGCTCTTTGTGTTGCCTGTAGTATTTTTCTTCTCATTTTCCATTTAGTTTCTTGATGTCTTCTAGGTTAGCTTATTGCATAATTGAAGAGCCTTTTTCGTTTTGATGCATCAAATATATGGTAGATAGCCAACTTTTTAAGGGCTCTCTTTTAAAAACCTTCCTGAAATGATACCATTTTACTCTTTTTGAAAGGACTTCTATAAAATATCTAGGGAGGTTGAGAAGAGTCTAGTATTTTGAAATAAGAATTTATTTCTAACCGTGTGTTTTGACTAATTGTGTTCTATAATTCTGTGATGTGGCTATTGGTCTTAAGTCATTAGTGACTTTGGATAGAGATAGTTCGAGTGGTGGGGTAGAAAGTGTTTCTAGTTATAATGTGTCACATTCCTCAAGGTCTAGTCTAATGTCTGATGCTGTTTTTCTGGTCTGTCTAGAGATTGATCTAACACTGCTGCATGAAAATAGTTAAAGCTTGCATGTTCTCACTTACAAGTGGTAGCTAAATGATGAGAACACATGGGCGCATGGTGGGGAACAACATACACTGGGGCCTGTTGTGTGTGAGGAGGGAGGAGGGAGGTGGGAGGAGGGAGAGCCTCAGGAAGACTAGCTAATAGATGCTGGGCTTAATACTTTGGATGATGGGATGATCTGTGCAGCAAATCACCATGTTTACCTATGTAACAAACCTGCGCATCCTGCACATGTACCCCCAAACTTAAAATAGAAGTTGGAAATTTTAAAAAGCCTTAGAGGAACAGAAAAAAAAAAAAAAAGGAAAATGGTTAAAGCTGAAGACAGCATGCAGTGTCCAACCAAATGTGTCCATGCAGAGCTGCCCCTTCCTAGGCCGGTGCCCCTGCCTTACGTTGTGTGTAAACTCTTGATCCTTTTCTAGGCCTAGTGAAGGGTCTAGCTGTGGGGAGTGGAGCGTGAACTGGGAATAACTTCCTGCCTCTAGCGATTCATTTTTCTTTTCAGCACCATTTCAGAGATAGAGGCTTTACTGAACTTTGAAGAGAGAAAGACTAAGAGCTTAGTATTTCAGTGTGCCAGCTATTGCTGACTTGCAGTAAAGAACTGTTGCCAAATTAATGTGGTTGGTATTTACTGACAGACCCCTTAGATGGCCTTCTTCTTTTGTCTTTTTTTTTTTTTTTTTCTTTTCCCTTCTAAGACTTCTGTGGCATCTATCTTCAATTGGTCTTCAGTTTCGGGGAAACGCTCTTTCATTTTTAATTTCTAAGTTTTTAGAAATTGATGCTGTCAGATGTGTCTGAATTGACACAGTATGATGGGGATCTAAGACCTCCTTTTGTCCCTGGGGCCTATGAACGTTACACTAAGCAGGTTGGAATTTCTGTGCTGTAGTTTTCTTCTCTGTAATATGAAGGTGCTGGCTAAGTAATCTGACATCTTGTTTATTCACCTCAAAAATTCTGTGCATATATTGCATTTACATATCTATGTTGGATTTTTAAAAGATGTGGCGTAGGTGATGGGTTGATAGGTGCAGCAAACCACCATGGCATATGTCGTTTACTTATGTAACAAACCTGCACATCCTGCACATGTACCCCTGAACTTAAAAAACAAAACAAAACAAAACAAAAACAGTGGCAGCAGATGTGTGCTCTGAGCAGTTGGTTATGTTGAAATCTTTATAATACTGGTTTTATCAAATTATGACTCACTATGCTTTCACTTGCAAAATAAGTGGTTTTCATTTTCTATGTGGAAGTTAAGAGACTGTACTCTGCTTGAGTTTTGGAAATGAGTTCTCATGTTAGTCCATTTTAGAACTTGCGACCAGGCTATCCTTTGTCTCTTCCTTGACAGAGAGCACTGGGTTGCCAACGTGCATTTGTGTGCACACTCACCTTTTTTCTTCTCTTTATTAATGTTCTGTTATAGGCAAAATGAACATTGTGCTGAAGGTATGTTAATTCATTTAGTTGGGAATGAGTGAAATATCATTTTCTGATGGCCGTCTGAGCCAGACCTATGGGGTATGTTGAAGACATGAACATTGCAATGCAATTTAATGTTTATATAGCTGCTTTTACGTCCATTAATCTCTTTCTTTAAAGGTTGATTAAAGATTTATTTCAGGCCAGGCATGGTGGCTCACACCTATAATCCTAGTATTTTAGGAGGCTGAGGCGGGCAGATCGCCTGAGCTCAGGAGTTCAAGACCACTCTGGGCAACATGGTGAAACCCCGTCTCTACTAAAATACAAAAAATTAGCGGGGCATGGTGGCGCGTGCCTGTGGTCCCAGATACTGGGGAGGCTGAGGCACCAGAATTGCTTGAACTCAGGAGGTGGAGGTTGCAGTGGGCCAAGATCATGCCACTGCACTGCAGCCTGAGTGACAGAGTGATACTTGTCTCCAAAAAATATATATTTACATATTTATTTCAGCAAATTCTGGAATTATGCCCTCCCCACCCCCCTTTTATTTTTGCTGATTGATGTTTAAAAGTGGACCTTTAAAAAATGTAATTCCAAGATTGCCTTGCATCTGGTTTGAATGATTGTGTTTTGCTTTACAAGGGGCAGAATGACTTTTGGGGCCACATGCTCAGCCGACTTTTTGTTCGCTGCTTTCTGCAGGGATCTGGAGAATAATGGTCCTTTTTGAGGCCAATTGTTACTGTCTTTCTCACACAAAGGAAAAAAGAGACGACCTTTAGGAAACACTGCTTTAAATCATCTTGCTTGAATATTAATTATCTGTTGCTTCCTCCAAAAATGGAGAAAATAGCCCCCACCCTCATAGGCTTATTAAAAGGCTCAATTATGATAATGGTGTGAAAACTTTGAAAATTAGACTTCAGAGATATTGAGTTAATCTAGGATTATTTATCAATATCTTAGTAACCAAAAGTTTAAAAATGTGTTTTGTCTACCAACTGGGCTGCATGTGCACGGTTAATCCAAAAGGCTCAGCTTTTCAGCAAATGGAGAAAGATTCACTTCTTTATGGATCACGTGATGAGATGAAGCACATTTCATTGTAGCTGCTGAAAAAATAGCAACATGTTTTTGAAACCATTGTGATTTTGTATTGCAGTCACTAAACATCAAATATATCATTTTTATGTTAAGGTGCCCTAATTTGTGTTGTTATATAAAACTTGGAGTACTTTGACTAAATAGGAGAAATTAATGTGCCGTGTATCTGTTTTAAAGATGAAATCTGAGCTCAGCATGAGGCTCATGCCTGTAATCCCAGCACTTTAGGAGGCTGAGGCAGGAAGATCGCTTGAGTCCAGAAATTGGAGACCAGCCTGGGCAACATAGGGAGACTTCATCTCTACAAAAAATAAAAAAAAATAGCCAGACATGGTGGCACATGTGTATAGTCCCAACTTCCTGGGAGGCTGAGCTGGGAGAATTGCTTGAGCCTGGGAGGTCAAGGCTGCAGTGAGCTGTGATCACACCACTGCACTCCTGGCCTGGGCAACAGAGTGAAACCTTATCTTAAAAGAAAAAAAAAATCTGAAAATTTAAATCTGAGAAGGATTCTGAATATTTTTGAGAAAATATTTTATTCCTGTCTCTGTTATCTGTGTGTATATGTAGATACAGATACAATTTTATGAAATGTGGTTTATGTGATTATCATCAGTATTTGGCTAATGTCTATGTAAAAGAAAAATGGGGCCCGCATGCTGAATATGTGTTTTTTCCTCATAAATAGAGGACTGGTGGTTGGTTGCTTTTCTTTTTTTTTTTTTTTTTTTTAACGGGCTCAGATGATTCTGTCTTCATCTCCACTTTGCTCCCATTCTGGCACTGCCTGTGTGGACTGAGCATGTGAAAGCTTGACATCATGATTCAATCATTCTCTGATTTTGCAATAATTCAAAGCAGAGCGGAAGCATTGTGAGAGAATCATGCCAGTTTTCTTAAGGTCTGATACACCCATCCTAATTTACAGTATTGTTCTAAAGATGCACAAGGAAACACACACGCACGCATACACACACCCCAGTGAGACATCTGAAGGGATTTGGCTGCCTCCTGTTCCTTTCCTGTCTCCTCCCTTTGTTTCCAGATGCATCAGCAGATGGCCGTCCAAAGCTCTAAATTTGTACCTTGTGTGACCTTTAGCCTGGAGAAAGGCAAATTTATTCCAAGGGTAGACTTCCCTGCCATTGCAAGTAGACCTTTTGTCAGTCGTTATAAATAAACTCAAGTCTTTGGATGTTCCTTCTGAAGTTGAATTGGCATAGGAGGCTGTTAATTAAACTGTAGCCTTTCTTGGGACTCTAACACATTTTAAAGATGAGTAAGACAACATTGGAGGTGCTCCCTGATAGTCCTGCGGTGTAGAATAATACAGGAGAAGCTCCAGGATTCATGTCCTGAGAGCTGGCTTCAAAAGAAGTTTTCAGGTTGCATAGCAGGCATGGGCGTGAACTTTGGAGTCAGGCAGAGCTGGGTCTGAGTTCTGCCTCTGCTCTATACTAGCAGTGCTTACCTCATGGAGCTGTTAGCATTAAATGAGGAGGTATTTATCTGTCATTTCCCAGAACTGATCCAGGACCTAATAGTTGCTGAATAAATGGTAGGCCACTTAATTTTATATCACAAGAGCACATTCTTAAATCTCTGTTCAAGGACAGGAGGCCCTGGAACTAACTAATGAAGGAAAGGGAAATTGCTATGTGCCACCAAGCAGAGGATCAGAAAAAGAATACGAGAATAATTTTATTAGCACTTATAATTCACTGCCTTATGTGCGTTTCAACTATTGCAAAATGACAGTATGCAAGAGTGTAGGTTGTCTTACAGACGAGCTACAAGCTACAAACAAGACGCTTTTGTTTGTGGCAGCTCATTTTAGGGAAGAAGTCATCCAGGTTACCATGCGTTTGTAGAGCAGAAGACTTAAAAGTGGACAAAGGAAGTTGACATTATTCTGGAGGATAGAAAATCAACCCAACTTCTCTTCTCTTTCCATCACCGGACTCTGGGTGAGCTTGAAAATGGGAAGTCTTTTTTGCTGTGTAGTGAGTCAACTCTTAATATAGTCTACTGTGGATATCAGGGTTGGTCTGACTGTAAAGTTGCATGCCCCTTGACACAGTGCTTGGGTGAGAGATGACAGAGGAACAGCTGGACAAAGTAAATGGGGTGAGGATAATGGCCTGGGGGTCCTTGGGGAAAACTTGTTACCACCTTAGGTTGGCTGTGACTGTTTACTAAACTGAGCTGTGATCAGAGGCTGAGAGATAAAGCAGGCCAACATTTCCTTTTCTTATTACTGTGTTCTTCTAGTTCTTCCCCCATAATTGGCCCCAACCTTCTAAAGAAAAGGCTCTGTAGACAGCAGTGGGAGAAAATCAGTCTGATATAGTCTGGAGAAAATCTTTGTCCTGCCCTGTTTTCCTGTAGCTTTGAAAATCTCAAATGCAAGGCCAAACAATGAATTATTATTAATATGATAGAGGAAACTGGTACTATTAATGTCATGGAAGGAGAAAGCCCATTTTGAGTAGGAACAGAAGGACATTTATGAGGGGAAAGTGTGCTGGGTAGGGCAAAACTGAGTAGTAGAAAATTTAACTGTAATTATTCCATTGAATTTTTTTAGAAGAACTCTTCAAATTGTTGGAAGTTGCTTAGTAATTAGCATAGTAACCATTTACAAAATACACTCTGACCTAGAGCAGCAGGGAAGGGAGTCAGAGAGACAAGTTTTGTGCAGACTGTCAGCTATAGCAGGAAAGTACTCACAATGAATTTCCACGTTAGGTCAGGCCCATGTAAAATTTACAAATGGCAGGGGGTATGGAGGAATAAAGGCATGGGCATTGCATATGACCTGGTGGCCCTTTGAAAACTGTGTTTGGGGTTTATGTTTCTAGTTGCAGCTAAATCTGAATTTGAGATTTTAATCCTTTGGAACGAAACTAGGTCTAAGAATTAGACATTTGATCTCATGCATCTTATCCAGCACACAGAAACTCGAGTGCTTCCTTGACTTTGACATAATCTGGATCCCAGCTGGTGCTGATTTTAGTTTCTGTGAAGTGATTAGTGATTAGGTGGCACCATGGTAAGGCAGGGTGCTGTGGTGGCGGGGTCTTCCCTCCGTGCGGAAGGGCCCTTACAGAACACAGCAGTGAGTGTTTTAACCAGCCTACTCCTGCTTGCCCCAGAGGGCTGAGAGTTGGTTTTTAGGTAGCTGATTTGTTTGTTATTGGCTATAATTAGGCAGGTAGGCTTAGCTCCTTTAATTACTCATGCTACTTTGCGGAAGGAAGCGTAAGCTGCTTATTCAGAGTTCCAGGGCCAGGACTTGGGTGGGAATTCTTTGGCAGGGCCAGCTGCAGAATTAGCATTAATGTGATACTAATCCCTGGGATGGCCCCTCAGAGCAGTGTACCCAGATGTTTGTTTTTCACATCCAGGGTCCACAAACGTGCTCAGTAGTGTCCAGTAGGCTCTAGCACTCAACATCTAGATGGCATGGTTTATGGCCAAGGAGCTTTTAGCATTGGTCAAAGTCTCAAGCAGAGGGACCAGAGATACAGTCTAGAAGGTGTTCTTATATTTAATCTCTCTCTGGAGGCTTTGGACTCAAATGGCCTAAATTTTTTGACTCAGATACCTGTACATACATGTACACCCCTCACCTTGCTGTCTTCACACACTTGTTGAAGGGAAAATGAGGCCAGGCATGGTGGCTCACTGCTGTAATCCCAGCACTTTGGGAGGTTGAAGTGGATGGGTCACTTGAGACCAGGAGTTTGAGACCAGACTGGGCAACATAGCAAAACTCTGTCTTTCAAAAAAATCTAAAGGGCAAATAGGATGGATTACGTAAAAATCATTCAGAAAATAATTTGTTTTGTATACAGCAAAATTATCTATATTTAGATATCCCATGTTGGTTATTATACCTGGGCATCTCTTTTTCTTCTGTCACTTGTGCTTAAGATTTGTCTTCACATATGGTAAATACCTGCATACTATTATTGATGAGATGGCTTTCCATGTAGTTAGTGGGATGTACACTGATATTAGGATATTAGGAAGAACCTCAGACCAAGTATAAATGGCTAAAAAAAAAAAAAAAAAAAAAAGAAAAAGCCCTCACAAGTGATGGTGTATTGGTAAAAATGGTAAAAAGAGAAGAGAGGGTCTCTAGAGCATCTCTCTTGAATATAGAGATTCTAGCATTTTAATTTTGTTCAAGGTGGGATTGACAGATACAGCTAGTTGAATTTTCAGGAAGAGAAAAATAGTTTAACAAACCAAATTGCTAATCATGTTCTCAGCCAGTTGCTGTAATATTTTGGTGTTTTATTGTGTGATATTTTATAGGAGTTAGAGGGATCCTAATTGTCCCTTTCTAGAAATATGTCAGGGTGAGAGATTTACCAGGTGGCCCCCACCACAATACTACCTTGACCCAGCCTGGACTGCTGGTTAGAGCCCCAAAGATTGTTCCCTTCATTTTAGGTTTTCTCTACGGTGCTATAGCATGTATATATAAAATGTTGTTTCTGCCACCAAAAGACCTGCTTAGTTGTTTTTTTTTTTTTTTTTCCTCTCATTTCATTCACTGAAGATACCTCAAATACAAAACACCATGCAGTATTGCAATCCCATGCTTGATAAGTTTGGGACTTTTCCAACTTCCTCCCCCCATTACTTTTTTTTTTTTTTTTGAGACAAGGTCTGGCTCTGTCACTGAGGCTGGAGTGCAGCGGCACTATCTTGGCTCACTGCAACCTCCACCTCCCGGGCTCAAGCCTGCCGAGTAGCTGGTGCACACTACTCTGCTTGGCTAATTTTTCTAATTTTGTAGAGATGAGGGTCTCACTCTGCTGCCCAGGCTGGTCTTGAACTCCTGCAATCTGCTGACCTCAGCCTCCCACAGTGCTGGAATTAGAGATGTGAGCCATCTCTCCTGGCCTACACATATTAATGTAAAAGTTGGGAACTATGTGGTATCTAGTATAAAACATCTCAGAATTTCAGTGGCCTATTGTGAATCTGACCTAAAAGCTCAGTATAGATGTTCTTGGTAGGTGGGTTGCATATTTCTCTCTTTTTGTACCTTACTATCCCCTGGGGCTTTGGAGTCCTCGGAATCCAGCAGACCTATGGAAAAGAGAGGATGAAAACTCTCCATTTTGCCGCCTTTGCCTGGAAGTGATGTATATCACTTTCTCCGGTGTTTCTGGTAGTGAGAAATAGTCTCAATAACCAATCTAGTAATTGATAGAAATGGTCTGGTAAATGTAGTCCTTGGTGGAAAGCTACTTCCCAGTGACAAGTTCATAGTAAGAAGGGGGAAGTGGGAATTTTGGTGGACAAGTAGCCCCCTCTGTCTATGATATTTATATGTTCCAAGAATCTAGATTGGGCAGTATCTTCGTTTGGGTGGAAATAACAAAAATACCATAGACTGGGTGGCTTCAACAACACATTTCTCACAGTCCTGGAGGGTGAAAATCCAAGATCAAGGCATTGGCATGGTTTGCAGATAGCTGCCTTATTGTCTCCTCATATGGTGGAAAGAGAGACCGCTGGTTTCTTCATCCTTTTCTTAGGGCACTAATCCCATTTAAGAGGGCTTCACCCATATGACTTAATTGTTTCCCAGAGGCCCCTTGTCAAAATACTATCACATTGAAGATTTAGAGATCACCATATGAATTTGTGGGGTGGGGAAAGGGGACAAAAACACTCACTTCATAGCAGATGGTATGGATATTGTGGAGCTAGACATTGGATTTGCTGCTATGTACCTGACATGGAGCAAATATACCTCTTGGGGTATATTTCACCACTGGCCATGCCTGTTTGCATAGCTTGTTGTCAAGATTAATTGAGAAAGAATGTCTGATAGTATATTGAGCGAGAAACTTACTGTAACTGCAAAGCGATGGTAGAATAATAATAATGCACCCCCTCTGCAGTGAAAAAGATGCTGTAGCCCAGCAATAATGGTATTGCCTCATGAAACCACTTCTGACCTGCAGCAGGTTGCTGGATTGATTTAGTGCTGCCTTTTTTTTGGAAACAGTCTTGATTATGCTTTTTTACAGTCTATCAGTTCGTGTGAAACTGAGTATATTTTACAGTCTGTCAGTTTGTGTGAAACTGAGAGCAACGATGGTGACTCTCATAGCTAGGATACCGTGGTACCTGGATAAGAATTCTAGATTCAAACAACAGAAACAAAAGTGACACAGTAGTCCCCGTCTTGGGCAGTCTTCAAGCACATCTCGAAGAGTTATATAGTTGGTCTTTGAATATGACTGCCTTTTGGCTGTTTCTTCAATTTATGTAAAAGAGGCCAGTTTGAGGCTATTCACTCAGTACTCTATCACTCACATCTGTTGTAAAAGGCATTAGAATCTGTGGAGTAAGGAAAAAACAGAGCCTTTATGAAATGTGCACTTGAAATGAGAGATGTTTGTCTTAAGTTTGGACATGATAAATAAGACTTACATGAAAACTTTGGAAGCTGTTTTAGTGAAATTTGCCCTTAAGGTCTTGTCTTCTCTTATTGCAAAATGATGAGGCAGAATGCCCAAATGTTAGCATTTGACATGTGAAGAAAAGGAAAAATTGGATAAAAAGTGGAGAATATGTTCAAATTTCTCTAATACAAGCATTAGAGAAAATAAGAAGGCCTATTTATTTACTCACTGTTTTTCTAGGGACAGTCATTCTGGAATCAAAATCAATTGGTCAGCTTCACCTGGTAGCTAGAAGTAAAAGCATGGCAAATTCAGATGCCCTCAAGGGCCACACAGGTAACCTTAAGTGGGTGATGCAGGTTCTAAATTAGAGTGGCGAGTGGAAAGGTCAAGTCCCTGGAGGAAGAGGGAGAAAGTAGATATTGAAGCTTAATACAGAAATACAGGATCAGTGTTGTTACATCTATAGACTTTTAAAGGAGACTGAAATATATATATATTTTTTGAGACATATGACACTTAATGTCAGCTCAGGTGTTTCGAGATACTGTGTAGGTCAGTGAAAAATTGTCTGCTAGTCTTAATTTTCCTGAGAGCTACCTGTCTGTGGCGTCTATTTTAGTGGCCAGGGAAAGCAGGTTTGCTTCTTGGCATGGGATAGACAGGTAGGGCTCTTTGGTTTAGCAACATATTCTCTGAGTAAACAATCAGGCTACATTTTTGCAGTCATAGCGTCAGGGGGCTGATGCCATTTTTAATCACTTATAAAGCTCTAGGGGCAAATGGAGAACCTACTGTTAATTGGTATTCTTTCATAAACTAAAATTTTATTTACTTTATAAAAATGCCATAATCAGTTGCCGGCACTTATGTTTCTAGTACCCGAGATTAGGAAATCCACAAAGATGGTTTTAACCAATTTAAGATCTCTTCAGTTACTTGAAAAGAAAGTGGAAAAAAAAGACATTCAGATTCTTCGCTGGCCTGTGAAGTGGAAGGAATTCAGTTTAATTGTGTGTGTGTGTGTGTGTGTGTGTGTCCATAGCTAATTTTAATGCAGGTTTAATGTCCCTTGGAGAAAAAGGTTCCTTGGTGTAGAAAATAATTATGTAATATATGAAAATGGTCAAAAAATGAAATATAATCAAGGGGAGCTGTTAATAGTCTTGCATGTCTTTTAAAAAACTGCTAGTTTTATTGAAAATTTATCAAACGTAACCGTTGAAAATAAGACAGGCTGTTATTTTCAAGGCTCAAGGTTTATTTTTCCCAAGAGAAGACAAGTTTTGTTGGATATGTGTATGTTTTGGTTTTTTAATCAAGCCCGGCTTCATTTTCTTACTTTTATGTAATGGATATATGGTAATTAAATAAGAAAACAGATTAAATAAAACAGTTTTTACCTAAAAGATTTGTTGAAACCTGAAAGCGACCTTTGTAAGTCACCATCTTTTTCTGAACCTTCATCCATAAATTGGGAACAGTTTCCTCTATCTTGCAGATTGTTCTTTAGCATTAAATGAATATCTATATAATGTGCCTGTTGCAATACTTCTACGTAATAGGAACTCATTCCTTTCTTTGCTCTCTTAACCCTGAAGACATCAGGGAGGGTGCTGACTCCCCATACTGATCCTAGCCGGGGAAAGAATATAGCTTGGGCTACTTTTGTTTTGGGATTATATTTAAGTTAGTTTGGTCTAGTATGCTGTGTCTATGGTTCTTAGGCATCAGCATTTACCACTTTTATGAAACTCTCTGTAATATATAGCCATATAGCAGGTGCTTAGAGTGGTCTCACATTAATACATTTAAAAATCACATTTGTAGATTGCGGACAGAAAAGTCAGGACCTTAACCACTAGTAGAAAGCAGGTAATCAGCCTGCGTGTACTGCCAAGTGGACCTCTCTACTGAGAACATCTAATGATAAGCCACAAAATGAGAAGTGGACTTGAAACCCCTTTGGATCAGCCTGCCTTAAGTAAATGGAAGAGTTGGGACTTTACTGCATGTTTATTATTATTTTATTTTTGGTAGGCACCAGGTCTTGCTGTGTTGCCCAGGCTGGTCTGAAATCCCTGTTCTCAAGTGATCCTCTTGACTCAGCCTCCCACAGTGTTGGATTACAGGTGTGAGCCACAAGGTCTGGCCTTTACTGCATGTTAATTTGGCATTTCAGCAGCCAACTCAGCTGGGAAGTTGCTTGCTTGTTGGGAAGACATGGGCAAGAGAAAAGTTTGATAAATGTGCATGCTGTGACTTTATGCTTGCGAAAAACCAAAATCTCACAATTGTCAGTACAGCCATAAATGCCAACATCTACTTCTGCTTCTTGACAAATGCATTGCTGATAAGGACAAGGGAAATGGCCCTCTTGACCATGTTTAGGGTCAGGAATTCTTCCCTTTGCCTTAGAATACAAAATGGTGTTTTCTTGGAACATAAGATTGAAAGTGTCTTTACCGGATTCAATTTCTGTGACATCAGTTTTAGAAGCCCTCCTTGATGTATATGGGTAGTTCACAACAGTGAGTAACTTTGTGGTTAAAAAACAAAGAAGAGTAAGTTGTTACAGGTAGAGGCATGTAGACAACACATGCTTATTAGTGCCGGAAGTCCTTATCCAAGAGTCTGCATGCGGAACACAGAGGTGAATTTCATTCTGTTTCTTTGAAGCATTTTCTTATTCTTTTCACAGGAAAATGAGGGAGGACTTTTGTGGGAGTGATGAGAACACTACTTATGAAAGATTGTTAAGTTCTTATTTAAGTCTGAACTATGACTAAATCTTGCCAGCCTATCAGATGCAGTTGAAATGTGAACCTCTGCAAAACTGTGGGGATCAAAGAAAAACTGCCTTCACCTTGTCTTTTTCAAAGAAGGGGATATAGGGAAGGCAAGATCCTCTTCATGACTTTTTGGAAGTTTTTCTTTGATTTCTATAGTCTTAACATTGGTCGACTACATGATATGTGCAGAGCACTAAGTGAGTTTATAGGTAATGAAATTTTAGACTTGGAGTTGACCTTAATGGTAATTTTATTCTACCTGCTTATTTTGAAAATGAGACAATTAAGAGTAAGTTTACTGCCTCTTTAGGAAGTTAATCTATTTAACAGCTACGCATCTTTATAAATATTCTTGCATTTTATGATGTAACAAGTGATTGATACTCACAAGCACACCCAGCACATTCAAATACAGATGATCTACCTCTGCTAGATAATAGTGCTAGAGAATAGTGGTACATTTTCTAGGAAGAGGTGGGATTTGAACCCATTTTAGTAAAAAGGGGAGGAAAGACAGATGTGGTGGTGCATGCGTGCAGTGCTAGCTACTTGGGAGGCTGAGGCAGGAGGATTTCTTGAGCCCATGAGTTTGAGGCTGCAGTAGGCTATAATCATGCCACTGCACTCCTAGGTGACACAGAGCAAGACCCTGTCTTAAAAATGGAAGAGAGGAGGCCAGGCGTGGTGGCTCAAGCCTGTAATCCCAGCACTTTGGGAGGCTGAGGCAGGTGGATCACCTGAGGTCGGGAGTTCAAGAGCAACTTGACCAACATGGAGAAACCCCATCTCTATTAAAAATACAAAATTAGACGGGCGTGGTGGCGCGTGTCTGTAATTCCAGCTACTCGGGAGGCTGAGGCAGAGAATTGCTTGAACCAGGGAGGCGGAGTTTGCAGTGAACTGAGATCATGCCACTGCACTCCAGCCTGGGTGACAGAGCGAGATTCCATCTCAAAAAAACAAAACAAGACAAAACATTGAGAGAGGGACTTGGAGCAGTAGAGTTAAAGTAGATGAGAACTGCGATAGGAAATGAGAATTGGTGGTGTGTGATAATTTGTGGAATCAGATATTGAGAGTGGGAGTTCCTACCACAGTGTGTCTGTGTGTGTTTGTTTTTTAAAATAGGAAATGGTGGCTAGGGGAGTTTTTTGTGTTAAATCTGTGTTGTTGGGGAGTTTTTGGTTGGTGAGTGGGGACAGGGTGACCAGATGAGGAACCGATAAAATTTAGACACCTGAGAAAGAAAGGGAGGAAATGGACTAACATATTCTCAGGTAGTTAACCTCTCCTCAGCCTCATCTACTGGTCTACTGAACGTTATCAGTTCCCTTAATGAGCCATACTTCTCACTTCTGTCCTCTTTCTTCCTTCCTTCCTTCCTTCCTTTCTTCCTTTCTCTTTCTTTCTTTTTTTTTTTTTTTTTTTGACAGAGTTTCGCTCTTGTTGCCCAGGCTGGAGTGCAGTGGCACAGTCTTGGCTCACTGCAACCTCCTTCTCCCAGGTTTAAGTGATTCTCCTGCCTCAACTTCCCTAGTAGCTGGGATTACAGGCATGCACCACCATTCCTGGCTAATTTTTGTATTTTTAGTAGAGATGGGGTTTCACCATATTGGCCAGGCTAGTCTGAAACTCCTGACCTCAGGTGATCCACCCACCTCGGCCTCCCTAAGCGCTGGGATTACAGGCGTGAGCCACCACACCTGGTCCACTTCTGTCCTTTTTCATATGCTATTTCATTTACTAATAATACCTTTCTCCATACCCCCACCCAAAGGTTGAGTTATTGTCTGTTCATTTGTGTGTTTAGACTTTATTCACCCTTCATTTTAGAGTGGTTGTTTCTATAATACATAAATGATATCTACAAATTTGACCTTTAATGTAGGAACAATGACAAACCACTGAAGGCTTTCCAATCAGGAGAGTGATGTGAGCAGATTTATATTTAAAAGCAGTGGTTCTGAAGCTTTAAGTTGCATCAGAATTGTCTGAAGGGCTTGTTAAAACACTAATTACTGGGCTCCACGCTCAGTTTATGATTCAGTAGGTCTGGGCTAGAGCCTGAGAATTTGCATTTCTAATAAGTTCCCAGGTGCAGTCTGAAGATCATACTCATTTAGAGGGATCGCTCGGGCTGCAGCAGGAATGAATGGGCATTTGTGGGTGGTTGGGCAGGACAGGAGCAGGGCAAATGACCTGAAAAATGTATCACTATTTCAAGTAAGAAATAATGATGGAGAAAAGTGAGTCTGTCCAGAGATACTTATAGATGGTACTTGATTAAAGACAAGAAACGAAGGAGGTGAAGCCCGGGGTTTCTGGCGTGGGGAACCAGGTGGGTGGTGGTGCCTTTCAGTGAAATAGGGAGCACTCAATGACCAGATTTTCTGAGAGAGGTCAGGAAGTGGGACAGTGATGTGATGGTGTGTGTGGAGACCTGCAGTTCTGTCGGTACGCTAGCCTTCACCTCAGTGGGGAGAGGCTCCTACCACTTTGGGAATCATCAGGTTGGGACTGATAGTTAGCCCGTCAGAGTAGATGGGATTAGCTAGGAAGATAGGTAAGAAGAGCACGTGGGACAGAATGCCAAGGGTCACAACTCATTAAGGGAAACTAGAGGAAGAGGAGAAGCAATTGTTAGAGAGGGTCACAACACCAGGAGTGTACAGTGCTATTGTGGAGACTAAGAGGAAGATGTGTTTAGAAGGGAGGGGAATAGAGCTGGGTGTGGTGGCTCACACCTGTAATCCTAGCACTCTGGGAGGCTGAGGTGGGTGGATCACTTGAGGTCGGGAGTTCAAGAGCAGCCTAACCAACACGGTGAAACCCCATCTCTATGAGAAATACAAAAGTTAGCTGGGTGTGGTGGCCGGTATCTGTAATCCTAGGTACTCGGGAAGCTGAGGCAGGAGAATTGCTTGAACCTGGGAGGCAGAGGGTGGAGTGACACAAGATCACATCATTGCACTCCAGCCTCGGCAACAGAGTGAGACTCCCTCTAAAAAAAAAAAAAAAAAAAAAAAAGAAAAAAAGGAGAGGTGAGAACCAGCATCAGTTGCTGCTGGGGAATGCCAGGAAATTAAGTACTAAAGAGGGTTCAGTTGAGTTCACAACATGGAAGTCCATCGTGCATTCACACAGCGTGACTCAGCCTGGTTTGGGCCAGGCTCTGCGCTAGACACTGAGGGTTCATCCATGACTGAGATTTTTTCCAACAGCTTGGAAGAAGCAGGAGGCAGCCAGCAGTGGGTTAGGAGGGTCAGGACAGAAACTGACTAAGCAGTAAGTTCCAGAAGCCTGGAAGGAGAGAGGGCAGCGGAGTAGAGGGTAGGGTAGCTGGGGCATTTACATGATGATGGTGATGATGATGATGATGATGATGATGATGATGATGATGGAAGAGACTTGAGTGTTTAAATGGAATAGGAAGATTTGGAAGGGAGAGAAAAGCTGGAGTAGAGGCATGTCCATGGGAGTATGGGATGGGAAGGAGAC
Organism: Theropithecus gelada; assembly: GCF_003255815.1. Lineage (NCBI taxonomy): Eukaryota > Metazoa > Chordata > Mammalia > Primates > Cercopithecidae > Theropithecus > Theropithecus gelada. Next base: position 31,549,648 of record NC_037680.1, read on the forward strand.
CACAGCCCAGACCCTGCATGGGTGGTCTGCATGCCTGTCCCACAAGAACCAGCTTGATGTTAGTCCGATTTGAGGGTGCTTAAAGGCCCCATTCGGGTTTGCCTCACTTAGGTGCCACATAGCCTTAATTTCCAGCATTAAAGATTTATTCCTTTGGACTACTTTCCTTTAGAGATGTACAAGATATTCCTGGGGCAAGCAGGATAACACATTACAGAAATAGACTCTAACAAGCAAGTAAATACTCAGCTCCCCTTTATCCTGATGGAAGGTAGTGAGCTTGCGGTGCTCAGGAGGAAGAGACAGAACCCTGGAGTCTGTCCTAGCCTGCCTCGTTTCAGTTCTGATTTAGTGGCGACAAAAGGCCCTGTATGATTTTAACACAGTTTTGGCAGCCGTTTCCTTGAGATCAGTTCAATAATGGTATTAAAATATGATAGAGTCGATTGAATGTTCAGCAAACCTGTGGGTAACGCAGTGTCCTCTGCTCCACCATGTGTGAGGTTACAAATGAGGTCATATGACCGTCAATATTAAAATGTCGCTGGTGATTGTGCCCACTTAGGTGGTAGGCAGGATCTCTGTCCTCTTCATGACTCCTCTTGATTCTCTCTGAGGGCATCATATGTGGTTCACAAACAGTTTTGTCGTTCTCCTCCTCTGGCAAAGCCACTTGGAGGAGGTATCTTGCTGCTGGCACTGTGGTTTTCCATGAAGATGGAAAGCATCTGCCCAGGAGTCTCTTTGAATCCCAAGTTACACAACTTTCAAAGAGCCAGTTTGTTCTGATACTATTGATCCTGACTACATCAGAGTCTCAATTCTTTAAAGAAATGGAGCCTTTTACTCTCCAGTCTGTGTTTCACCTGTGTGGCTAACGTGGGCAACAGTGTCTTCTTCTTCCACTGTCTTCCCCAATTCTGTGATGCCTTTCCCTGTGGAAACTGAGTCATGCAGTAGACACATGAGAAAGGCCCTAGAGATTCTGCCAAAGTCAGAATCTCACTTTTGGTGAGTACTCCCCTCCTCCCAGAATAAGAGAAGCCTTGTATTCTGTAAATTAAACTTCAGTTTAAATGTCCTAGATCACTACTGTCCAGCGGACCATTTTATAATCCGTGCCGAGTAACCACTAGCTGTTGAGTTAGTGAGTGTTGAAATGTGGCTAGTGTCACTGGGGAACTGAATTTTACATTTTACTTAATTTTAATTACTTTAGAGTTTAATAGTCACAGGTGGTCAGACAGTGTAGCTCTAGACCAGTGGTTTTGAAGTTTTATGTATCGGAATCAACTACAGGACTTGTTAAAGCATAGATTGCTGGGCCCTGCCCACCCCAAAGTTTCTGATTCATTTGGTCTGGGTCGGGGGTTGAAAATCTACATTTCTAACAAGTTCCCAGGTGATGCTGCTAGCCTGGAGGGAGCCACATTTGGGAATCGCCACTGTAGTCTTTGTTCTAGTATTTAATTAATATGCTAACTCACACAGATAGAATTGCCATCAGCCAGTCGCCAGGGTTCTGGGTCAGCTGGTTGACAAGCAGCCTAGTACCTCCCTGCCTTTCCCATCCCTAAACCACAGTGAGTTCTTTTTTCCAAAAACATTACAGCTCATCTTTAAGGCTGATTCATGATACTTTCTAAACAGCCACAGTAGCTGAAACATTGGACTACTGGGGAAATTCCAGCCTTGAACAGACTTTGGTTTTTCATTCCAGCTTTATTAATGTGTTCTCTAATCTTATAAGAAATTAGACCATGTGTGTGGTGCATGTAGGCTGTGAGTAATTTTATTTCTGCCAAGCTCATATTTGGCATTATATTCAGTGATTTCTGTGTCCATGCTGGCTAGCCTGGGCTCAGAGGGACTGTCCCTAAAATCATTTTTTAATGAGTAGTTTTTTAACCAAATGGCAAAGTCATTTTTAATACTTAGAAATACAGTCTAATAAATTTTTTTTTTTAGAATAACAGAGCACTGTCTTATGGGTGATTATTTATACAAAGGTCTTTCTCAGAAACGTATTGGAGTATTTACAGATGAAATGACATGCTGTCTGAGATTCCCTTTAAAGGCCTGGTTGGGGGAGGGTAGCTGAAACCAGATTGCAAAACACTGATGATTGTTGAAGTATAACATGGCGGTGCAGTATATACTATTCTTTCAACTTTTGTGATTGTTTGAAATTTTACATAGTAGGTTAAAAAAAAAAAGCATGCTCTTAGAGAAACTAAATATAGCATCTTTGTGATGCTGTATTTACCAGGAAAATAGTTGGCATTAAAAATGAAAAGTAGTTTGTTGGTTTTGTTTTAGGAAATTCAACTGGATAACGAATGTAATGGATGATCTAAAGGAAATAGAACAGCAATTGTTTAAATGTAATAGATTATAGACCATTGTTAAGGAAGAATCTGAAGATAGGCAAAGGACTTCATATGTGTGTATGGTGTTTAAGTAGAGGAAATACACCCCTACTGATTTTTCTGTATGCCATTATAGATATCTCTTCTTAACAGTTTGCAGCACAACTGGTGATCACTGTGATGTGTCAAAGTTTTATTTGATTTGGACAAAGGCAAAAATTTTATAAATTTAATAAAGAGGCAGCAAGGAGGGAAGGAAGTGGTAAGTCGTACCACTGGAGTTCATAGGCAGCTGAACTTTTCTGGGTGGCTCAGTTTAGCTTTTTGAGTAAAGAGATGATATTTACCCTGAAAGAGAAGAGTTAAAAAAAAAAAAAAGGACTTTGTCAGTCATCTAAAGGTTGTGTGAATAAACTCACCTTTTTTTTTTTTGAGACAAGGTTCTTATTTTGTCGTCCAGGCTATAGGGTGCAGTGGTGAGATAATAGCTCACTGCAGCCTTGATCTCCCAGGCTTTAGCAATCCTCCTGCCTCAGCTTCTCAAGTAGTGGGGATTATAGGCGTGCAGCAGCACACCTGGCTAATTTTTAAGAAGTTTTTACAGAGATGAAATCTCACTGTGTTGCCCAGGCTGATATTGAACTCCTGAGCTCAAGCCATCCTCCCACCTCGGCTTCCCAAAGTTTTGGGATTGTTGGTGTGAGCCACTGTGGCCAGCCATCAACTTATTTTTGATTTAGAAAAAAATCTCAGATTTTCTTCAGCAAGATGGTAATCGAAGTTGAGTATTTTAACTTTCTTTGACAATTACAGGAAGCAAAGAAGTGGTTTTATTAAATAGCAGTGAGCTTCATGCCATTTTACAGTATGTAACCGAGGCCCACGTTTTCCTTTTGATGTAGTCAATTTGTTACCATCTTTTTCCACTTTGAAATGTCTCTTTAAATGCATTTTCACCCCATATCTATCTCACATCACCTTCACCCCCTAATGCAATCCCTACCACCCTCTGCCTAGATTACTGCTGCTCATAGATTACTTCACTGGATAGTCTTCCCTCAAGTAGTGCCCTTTCCCTTCCCTTTCCTCCAGTCATTTTCCTTTTCTTTGACTGTCTTCTGTCCTTGGACCAAACGATTTAGCATCCATTTGTTCTTCCTTGTGTGTTGCTTTTTGTTTGCCAGTTACATAAAAAGTATGCTTTTGTATTACCATATGATATGACAGTAGGTATCTAACAGTGCTGGTGTTTGGTTGAAAATATTTGTAAAATGTAACAAGACCTCTAGTCTCTTTAGTTTTTAATACTTACCTATAATTTCATAGAGAATAAATTTTTCAACGGTGGCATCTTCATTGATGTATTACTCACAAGCCTGCATGCAGGTTGTACTCGTGGTTGTAGATGAGTTTCCACATGTTTTCTCCTATACCCACTGAATTCATGGAAACATATCTGACTGTATATGTAAGGGAGTTGCTTAAAGATTTTGGCAGTATAGGTTTTTGCACCTGCATTTGCTGATTTAAAAAAAAAAAAAAACAACAAAAAACCCATAATAACAGAAGGCTGTTCTGTATCTGTTTGTTTCGGCACTGCTGAGTGTTTAAGTATTTATTGCTTTATTTTAAATGTTTGGATAATAGTATTGGTTTATAGTCCCCTTTTAGGGAATTGTTTCTAAGAGTGTTCAAAGGACATGGTGCCTTTGACTCTTGATGGAGTTTGAGTAATGTTCATACAAGAGTAACATAAAAGAATCCTCCAGTGACCTGAAATTGTTGTCGGGATAAGCATAGACTGTCCCCTCAGTTCAAACCAACAGACTGAGGAACTTGTTCATAAAACTCTCTTCTTTGACTTGGAAAGACAGGCTAAACGTGGAGTAAAACTCCTGGAGGTTTTCTCTTTTTTGAACTGTCAGTATGGCATAAAAGGAAACCTTCAGTAACTTGAGAATACTATCTGAACCCAGATACACTCATCAAAGCATTTGTTGAACACCTATGCATTAGGCTCTGTAATTCTAGTGAAGCCTTGCACCATTTTCAGCATTGAATTTAAAAGTAGGTCAGTGACCACAGTGAGGTAAGAAAAATATTTTTTGCAAAAAGAAAATCCCTGGAGAGTGCTGCTTTGATAAGACGTTTAAGCTTTCCCCCAGATAGCTGATTACATGCGTGTGTCTGGATTTCCTACATCTCTCAAGCTCTTGTCCCTTGAAGAGTCTCTGAAATACACAACTGTTTAGTGCTTTTAAGCCATGCACTCTGGGTTTGTCGAGAAGAAACCAAAAGACCTGTGCCTGGCAAAGCCATGTTGAAGCCTCTAATGTCTAATGTCTTTTGGGTAAGATGGCACTCAGTAGTAAAGACCCAAAACACTGAACTCACCAAGCAAGCCCGCCGGAAGGGGGTGTTCAATATTTCTCTTTTTGTAAATGCTTTTGTACCTCTTATTTGCTAGAAAGGACTAGACGATGTCTGTTTTAGACACACTTCTTCCCTCTTTCTCCCTCTGGTTTCTCTCTCTTTAGTTTCTCTTTCCTGAACTATGGGATTTTTGTTGCATGATAGCCTCTTCGATGTGTGATCTTCGTGCTTAATATGCAGTGATATGCAGGGAACAGATTCTGGGACTACTTTGTTCCTTTTTTTTCTCTGCTCATAGGCCTTGGTGTATGAGATTCCTTTTCAGGATTTTTCTACCATCTGATGGATTTCTGCAAAATTAATTAACAGTGTAAAGTTTCTCAAATGTTTTTCCTGACCTCTCCCCTTAAAATAGTCTGTAGTTTTATGGCAGGACTGGGTGGGGGGGGGGTCTCCCATCCTTACAGGGAAGCACCAGTCAAGGTTCTCATGGTAAGTGCCTCTTTGAGAGGTTTAAAATTACATGCTTTTAGCTTCCAGAGAGGAGGGAAAACCTTCCCTTTAGGTCCATATCATTTGAGAGGAACTTTGGGGTTGAATAGGCTAAATGTTCCTGCTTGTGGTCTTGCTTTCACTGCTTGATTACCTAGTGCAAACAGATTTATGTAAGAGTTGTGGCTTTTTAGAATACAGACAGTCGTCAAAAAAATCCAAAGACTTTAGGAAATGGAATTTGCCTGTAGAAGAAGCTTCTCGGATACCAGTGTCAAACAACTTTGCGAAAGCATTAATGTGGCCACATGTTTGACAGACTACATAAACTTCCTACATTTTCCCGGAGTGGCCTAATGAGTTATCACCACCTTTATACATTCCATCCTACGTAGAAATCTTTCCTCATTCAAACAGATTTCAAGGAAAAAGGTCATGCCCTATTCCAAATCTACCTGTTGCCTCTTCTATACTCTCTTCCACTTTTAAGTCCTCTGTAACAATGGCTCTTGCTGTCACCCACATAGAAATATTCCAGTTTTTGAAATAGGCCTGCAAGGAGTTTCAATCACTGAGAGCTTAGGGAATAAAAACTAATTTTAATGTTTGCATTAGCAAAACAATTAGACAAATATATTGCAGAAATTATACACATTTCTAAACCAAATGCATAAAGCCTGTATTAATCAGAAATTGTAGTTAAGCCTTATTTTTTTCTTTGCTTTACATTAATAAGAAAGAGGCAAGACACAAGAAAAACTGAAGGATTTAACAAATCAACACCAGTTTCCCTTCTGAGTAACATAATGAGGTGAGGACAGAGCCAGCTCAGTTCTCTCCTTCTGCAGTGTTCCACAGTGAGCGTGGAGACAATAGTACCTTCAGGTACTACAGGCTTTTCATGTTTTGTAATTACAATAGTTAGAAATTTAGTAATACATTTCAGTGTTACATTTAAAGATGAAAACAAAAAAGCTTTTCTGATTTTAATTAGATTGTTTATTTGAAAAACCATTCATTCTCCTAAAATTTTTGTTTAAAAAAAGATTGGCTCATCTTCATTATCCAGACTGCCGCATATACCACGCACAGCCAGAAGCTGCCATAGTTAGAGGGGCCAGGAGCAGAGCCATCCCCAGCTCCTCCCCACTCCTCCCTTCTCACTAAGTCAGCCCCATGTGGCATTCCCTCTTGCTGTCTGACCTCCCATCGCAGACTCATCTGCCTGACTTCACTGTCTCCTGCCCAAGCTCTCACAAAAGCTCATAGCCTCTTACCTGTCCACTCGATCCTTAAAATCATTGGCGGTTGTCATCTTTACAAACAGGACAAGATCATGAGGTGATGTCCCTGCTCCATGTGTCCATTACCCATGGCGGTAGATTTCGAAGGTTCTTCTGGGATGTGGCAGGTCGCTGGGTCTCCACGTTGTGCCCTTCTCCCATCCTCAGTTGGCACAGCTCTACTTTTGTTCTGCCTTCTACGCTTGGAGTAAGATTTTGTTGAATAAAACATTCCAGGTTGTAGGAAAGTTTGAAAACCATGGGAGGAGATAACTGCTAAAATGCTGTGTCTTTCCTTGTATTCTGTTGGAGGTGCTACTTTTGAACTCTTGGCCTTCGGTTTTTTTTGTTGTTGTTGAGACGGAGTCTCGTTCTGTTTCCCAGGCTGGAGTGCAGTGGCACGATCTCGGCTCACTGCAACCTCCTCCTCCCAGGTTCAAGCGATTCTCCTGCCTCAGCCTCCCAAGTAGCTGGGATTACAGGCTTGCGCCACCACACTTGGCTAATTTTTGTATTTTTAGGAGAGACGGTGTGTTGCCATGTTGGCCAGGCTGGTCTTGAACTCCTGACCTCAGATGATCTGCCTGCCTCAGGCTCCCAAAGTGCTGGGATTATAGGCATGAGCTACTGCACCCTGCCTGTGTTCACATTTCTGACACTTCTTCAGCTTGAGGGGTCCATGCTAATTGAATCCTTATTGTGACCAGTGTTTTTGTGCATACTAATGTGTTTAATCTATACCTGATTGACGTTGGTACTAATATCAGCACCGTTTTATGGATGAGGAGACTGAGGCACAGAGGTTAACCACCTTGCCCAGGGTTCTATAGTCAGTCAGTAGCCAAGTTAGGATTCAGAGGTTGAAAGTCAGCCGGCTTGCTCTGGAGTCCACTCTGAAACGCTAGACTCTCGCAACAAACTGGATGCATTAACATAATTAGGTAGCTTTTCCAGACTTTTGAGTGGAAGAAGTACAGCCACTGGATTCCTCTTTCTACAGACTTCAGTTTCGATTGTGGGCTGAATGTGCGCTCACATTTTGATAAACCCAGGCCTGTGTGGGGCAAGTTTGGAGGGAAAAGAATTAGAGCAGGAGAGAATACACTATAGAGAAAAGAGAGGAAACAGGTCATTTTCCCCAAACCCAAAAGAACCCCAGCCCGTGGGCTCCCTGGCCTTGATCTGAAGTCTGGGAGCCATTCATTTGTATGCCCATTTGATTTCTCATGCCAGGACAATGCCACAGTCACTTTGACCTAATTGTATGGCTCCCCTGTTCCCTTCACTCTTTTCACTCCAAAGTGAATACATTTGTTGCTTTGGCAACTCGAGGTGTTAGAACTTTTTTCTTTCTCCATCCCTGAAAGACAATTGAGGGACTTGCGTGATAGATTGTGAAGAAAAATCTGATTTTCAGGAATATGACTTATCTAACTCTGAGAAGCTGGGCAGAAGGTGGCCTTCTTCCCTGATGACTCCTTCCTGCCTCTGCTAGCATTTCAGAACAACAGAAGCTTGCCTGGGTCTTTTCTCACACGAGTTTTGGTCCTGGAGTCACCATTGGAAGTCTAGTCAGGGTTGCTACCTTACTGTTGTGGGCAGAAACCACTACACAGTGGGTTGAAGGAGCAGAAACTTCTTTGCAAAGGCGAATCAATGTGGGTTGGTAGGAATTTGCACCCCCCCCCCCCCAATTTTCTTAAAAACACTCTTGTAATGGGACAAATGTGACCGCTCAGAGGTTCTCACAGGGGCCTTTTGGAATATTTTCATATTCTACCATCTGTGGGAAGTGAGAGGCTTTTAAGTATGTGTGTGTGTTGGTAGGGAGCAGTAACCGAGCAACTCCTTTGCTGGTGGGAGGGGATGCCATGGGCCAAGGGATTCCTTTGCATACCTTTGTCAAGGGCCAGATGGGGAGGGCTGTCGTGCCAGGTGAGATGCAGTTAGCCATGGAAGCAGCAGTGTTTGGATCTCCAGCTCTCAGTCCAAGTATAAACCAGAGTTAAGCCTCGGCGTGGTGCTGGATTAGAAAGAAAATATGGCTGAATGGCCAGGCGTGATGACTCACGCCTGTAATCCCAGCACTGTGGGAGGCCAAGGTGGGCGGATCACGAGGTCAGGAGTTCCAGACCAGCCTGGCCAACATGGTGAAACCCCATGTCTAATACAAAAATTAACTGGGCATGGTGGTGAGCACCTGTAATCCCAGCTACTCGGGAGGCTGAGGCAGCAGAATCGCTTGAATCCTGGAGGCCGAGGTTGCCAGGAGCCAAGATCGCACCACTACACTCCAGCCTGGGTGACAGAGCAAGACTCTGTCTTGGCTCCAGGGGGTGGGGGTGGGGGTGCGGGTTACAAAAAGAAAGAAAGTATGGCTGAATGAAAGGTCAGGAGTGGATTCTGGGCCCTGACTGACCCAGTGTGATTAACAGGCTCCTTCATTAGGAGCAGTCTGCTCAGAAATACCCTTCGCGTATATATTTAAAAGAGCTTTCTGTGTCATGTTTGAACTGTGACTTATTGGGGATTATTAACACTTGGTGGGGAGGGGAAGGAACAAAGAATCCTCAGCCCGTGGTCTTAGCGGAGGGGACGATCCAGTGTGTGGATTGCCAGGATGCTTGTTTTGTTCCCTTCCTCCCCTGCTGCCCAGCCTTCTGGCTGTATTACTGCTTATTCGCCTCTTTGTTAGAGGAAGAAACAAAAGGAGTTCAGATTCAATGCTTGCTTTTGCTTTTGGGTTAGCAGCCTTCGTTGAAGGTTAGCTGAGTGAGAGAGGAGAGGGGAAGGTAAAGACTGAGCTATCTGTTTAGGTTATTGACTAGTTTAGATTGTATGCCATTCTGCCCCTTTCATGCTGTATGGAGGGCAGAGCCATTATGACAGAAAGTGAAAAGGGAGATTGTGTATAACAGAAAGCCAAGGCGTTAGAGCCTAATTGGAAACAATACGTGCCCCAAATGTGCTGTCATGTCCTAGCCAAGAACATGGTTTCAAAAACATGAGAAATAAGGATAATGAAATGAAAAACACTTTAGAAGGCTTAAATAGCTCAGGTACTGTGTTGTGGGGGAAATGAAAATTAAGTATTAGAATTGTGTTTTTTTCTGGCTGGGCACGGTGGCTCATGCCTATAACCCCAGCACTTGGGGAGGCTGAGGTGGGCGGATCACTTTCAGGAGTTCGAGAACAGCCTGGCCAACATGGTGAAACCCTATCTCTCCTAAATATACAAAAAAATTTAGCTGGGTGTGGTGGCAGGTACCTGTAATCTCAGCTACTTGGGAGGCTGACACAGGAGAATCACTTGAACCCAGGAGGCAGTGGTTGCAGTGAGCTGATATTGCACTACTGCATTCCAGCCGGGGCCACAGAGCAAGACTCCATCTCAAATAAAGAAAAAAAAAAAATGGATTTTTTCTTCGCAGTTGGGAAAAGAATATGAAATAAAGTGACAAATATGGCTCGTTTGATTATTTTCTTAATCTTTATTTTTTCTCTTGTATTAAATTTAAGACTGTAGACTTCCCACTAGATCTTAGAGACACTAAGGTGAAAATCTTCACACATTAAGTTGAAAATATCTCTTTGGGTGGGTGTAATGTTTCACTTGTGAAAGAACTGTTAAAATCCTGCTGGATCACGGGTAGCATAGGGTGCAAAGGCACAGAAAAAGCTCATTTTTACTGAAGGAGTTTTAGAGCCTATGTCAGGTGACAAACTTTGTCTATTTCTGCCATCTTCCTGGAGTATTTGCTCCACTGTTGGCTTGCTGTGAAGGAATGTGGGCAGAAAGGGATGCTGGGAGCTCTTCATTAAGATCAAGGCCTAGTTCTTCAAGGACTGCTGAATGATTGGACCTTTCATCAGCATGCAGGAGGAAGGGATTGAGAGTGGCTGTTCATGCCATTGATTTAATTGGTCAGAGAAAGGGCCAAGGAAGGGGCAGTAACCTCAGAGAAAAGCATTCGCTGCTTGTAACTGTTCTTAGTCTGGTTCTCAGGGCACTCCTGGAGGAGCTCCAGAAGCTGAAGGGAAGCTTGCATCAGTGCTGCATCAGGGTGGGAAAAGCCCATCCTGGTACCTTACTTTGAAGTAGAGATATGATTGAGAGGGTCCCCAGGCCTTTGTGAGGAGTCCTGGATGGAGGAATAAACTGTGCCACACAGAAGTCCTGGGGATGTTCAAAGCCTGCCTCAGAGGTTTTCTCTTCAAATGAGCATCCCTAGAGCTGGGAGACAGCTCTTCTTTCCTATAGAAGCTGAGAAGGGGAGGTCAGGCAGGGAGGGTGAGGGGAACACCAGCACCAGAGGGCAGACAGAAAAGAAGAAAATGAAGCAGATGGGAAGTACACTTAGAAAGGGTGGGGATAGGGTAGGGGCTGGCTACTTAAAAGGCAAGAGGACCAAGGCCTTGAGAAAAAGCACATAAAGAAGGAAATAGAATCAAATCAAATGAAGTCCTTTTAGGGGAAGGATGATGTTAACGAAACAAACAAATCAACAGAATGAGGAAAAGCACTGGCAAAACCACCAGAGGAAAGTTCCAGCCAGCGCACAGGAGGGAGGAAAGCTCTTGTTTGAAATGGAAGGTGATGCTCTAAAGGAGCATTCAGCGGGTTGGAGCAACATTTAGATATGGGGGCCAGCAAAGCTTCCCTTTTTTTACTGAGCACCTACCATAGGCTGAGTGCTGTGCTAAGACTTAACAAAATAAAGATGAATACAACACAGTTCTTCATGGGACTCATAGTGGATGACAAACATAAGTAGGTAGCTTTTAAATGTTACCATAATTGTGGTGATATGGATATATATTTCATGTGATATCATATTTTTCTTTTGTTTTTTGAGAATGAGCCTTGTTCTGTCACTCCACGTAGAGTGCAGTGGTGTGATCATAGCTCGCTGCAGCCTTGACCTCCTGGGCTCAGGTGATCCTCCCACCTCAGCCCCCTGAGTAGCTGAGACCAGAGGCAGGTGCCGCCACACTTGGCTTATTTCTAAAATTTTTGTAGTGATGGGCTCTCACTATGTTGCCCAGGGTGTGGTCTTTTAACTCCTAGCCTCAAGTGATCCTCCCACCTCGGCCTCCCAAAGTGTTGGGATTACAGGTGTGAGCCGCTGTGCCTGGCCTCATATTTTTCTTCATTGGATGATGCCCACAAAGTTTCAGTGCAGTGTATGTCTTGACTAATGCATTCGAATGTAAAGGCAGAACATTCAGTAAATGCAAGAAGGGAAGGTTTGAGTCAGAAATTTTGCCCTCTCTAAGCTCCCTGAAGGTGTAAATTTCTTTGACAAACTCTTACTTTGATCAAATTTTCTTTCCAGCTATCCTCTGACTAGAAAGAGGAAGAAGACTTTGTGTTAACTTAATTTTTTAGAATTGTAGATTTGGTAGATGAGGTTGAAAAGGTAAATAAATGAGCACCTTGATCTCTTACCTGTTTTAGTGAGTCAGAAGCAAGAAGAGTACTAGAAAGTTGATTATTGATTGATTGATTGATTGATTGATTGTTTTGTGGAGACAGTGTTTCACCATGTTGCCTAGGCTGGTCTTGAATTCCTGGCCTCAAGCAGTCTTCCTGCCTTGGCCTCCCAAAGTGCTGGGAATGTAGGCATGAGACACTGTGCCCAAGAATGTTGAATTTAACACATTGTCTGAAAACTAGATGAGTGGCTTCTTGCTTCTGAAGAACGTGATGTGCTGCTTGATTCAAGACTGGTTTATAATATGCCCTTCAGTTTACTCTTCTTTGTTGCAATATGGAGAGAAGTGGTGTATTTTGAAAACATTTGGGGCCGAGTGCAGTAGCTCACAGCTGTAATCCCAGCACTTTGGAAGACTGAGGCGGGCGAATCACGAGGTCAGGAGTTCGAGACCAGCCTGACCAACATAGTGAAACCCTATCTCTAATAAAAAAAAATACAAAGGGCGTGGTGGTGCCTGTAATCCCAGCTACTCAGGAGGCTGAGGCAGGAGAATCACTTGAACCTGGGAGGTAGAGGTTGCAGTGAGCCAAGATTGTGCCACTGCACTCCAGCCTGGTGACAGAGCAAGACTCCCTCTTAAAAAAAAAAAAAAAAAAAAATTTGCTATGAGGGAATCCCCTTTGGGGGAGTTTCATGATTAAAATATTTTTGAGTGACCCTATACTTGCTACCAATTCTGGTTATGATAATGTGTAGCTTTTAGTGCCTGAAGAATGGAGTTGACTGTTAAACAGTCTGGTAACTATTGGAAATAAATTAGAGTTGTGGGCAAGAAGTAAAGAAAGTCATCAGAGCTGGATAAGGAATTTGGAGAGCTCAGAGGGAGATGATAAAAAAAAAAGTTGAGAAGTTAAGATTTGTTTGTTAGTTTATTGAGTGTCTACTATGGTAGGATCTAGCAAAATAAAGATGAATACAACACTTCTCCATGGAACTCATAATGATAATGGGTGACAAACATGAACAGATGGCTTTTAAACATTCCCATCATTGTGGTGATATGGATTTGCTCTAAGACTTACCTTGTTTTGAGTCTGTGAAGCTGATGTTAGATGAAGATGTGCTAACTAGACTGGTCTGTAACTGTCCCTTCTTCACACCTGTGACTTTAAATCTCCGAAGTAGTGACACTTGCCACACAGACTTCAGAGTCCACATTCAACTTAAGAAATCTCTCTCAACTTTGTAGTGGGTGGATGTGGATCTGAGATTACGGTGTATAGCAGAGAAGTCCTTGGTAAGAAAAAAATGACCAAAGGATGTATGTTTTCTATTGCTACGGGAACAAATTACCACACATTTAGTGGCATGAAATAACACAGATTTATCATTTTATAGTTCTGCCAGTCAGAAGTCCAACATGGGTCTCACTGGGCTAAAACCAAGGTGTTGGCAGTGCTGTGTTCCTTCTGGGGGGCTCTAGGGGACAGTCTGTTTCCTGGCTATTTCCAGCTTCTAGAAGCCACCACCTTCCTTGGCTTGTGGCCCCCTTCCTCCATATTCAATGCAAATAATGTCAGGGCAAGTCCTTCTCATGTTTGCATGTCCCCAGTTTTTTGGCCACAGCCTCAGAAGGTTCTGCGTCTATGAGGACTCATGTGATTAGATTGGGCCCACCCAGATAATCCAGGATAATCTCACTTTCACGAGGTCTTCAACTTTAATCATATCTGCAAAGTCTCCTTTGCCATATACGGTAACATATTCATAGGTTCTGGGGATTGGGATGGGGATATCTTTAGGGTCTATTATTCTGCCTACCAAAGAGTAGGGGCTTGGCTCTTTCTGTAGTGCCTGTGGTACTGTAACTCAGTTGAATGGGCCTCTAAATTAAGTTTCCTTCAGATTTCTATACCTGTGCCATAATTGCTAGACAGCCCCATTTGATATATTATTCCCTGACTCAGAAATACTTCTTGGCTCGGCACTCAGGGAACTCCACAGCAGGGTCCTTACCCCTTCTTATCTTAGTCCAGAACAAGAACTCTATTTTGGTTGGATGTATGTACTCGCCGTTGCCCTTCATTCCCTGTTCTGTTGACTGCACATTTCTGACTCCCTGCCTGAGTTATTCCTTCCAAACCAGAATGTGCCTTTCCCTGATTTCTGCCCATGATTTCTATGAAATCCTGCGATATTGGCCATCCTCACTCCATATTTGGAGTTTATCATAATTACTTAGTACTACTATTTAACTTTCACAAGAATGCATTTGCTCTTTCCATCTATACCACCATCCTAAAATACTTGGTAAAAAGTCAGTCTTGGGATTTACTCTCAGAGACACTGATTACATGTTCTAGTATGGGGTCAAGAAGTTTGGCATGAAACAGCCTCTGTGGGTGATGCTGGTATAGGCAGCCCCACATGATGCTGTGTAGGAAACTCCTTGAGGGAGGATGATTGACCTGTCACCCAGAGTGACAGGCATCATGTTTTGCATGTAGGTGGAGGTTATTAGGTTTCTGGGCAATGATACTGGTTTTCTGAACGCAAGTTTTAATGGAGAGAGTGTGTTTTGTGGGACGTGTGTAATAGAGTTAAGGGCACCAAACTGTGCACCATCTTTTTGGAGCCAACTGCTGAGTGTGAAAATTCAAAGGTGGACAGAGCCAGTCTATGTCCCAGAGTGGACATGGTAAGACAGTACAATTGAGAATTGGTAATAACCATTATAACGGCAAAATCACCAAACCTCTAGATTTTTTTTTTTACGTTTACTTTTTCTGTGTTTCGAGGACCTTGTGCAGATTATCAAAGGCAGAAATTGTGTCATGGAAGAGATTTGAAAAAGTGGAAGATGGCCAATTTTTGAGAACATGTGGAGAGAACTCTCTGCTTTCAGTGCTCATTGTGATAACTAGTTCTTCTTGATGACTGGAATGCAAAGAACACCCAAAGATCTGAATTCCCACTGAACCAAGCATTTTTGGAATGAGTCTTTCATGAATATGCCATGATCTTGATTTCTGCTTTTGTTAAGATTCCAATGGAGCCTTTGTTATTTTCTTGAGTCCCTGAAGAGTTCTAGATTCCCTGAAGAGTAAAGTCTAAGTGATTGATTGATTTTCAAAATTGATTTTTGCCTTTTTACATTATTTTGTGATCTTATAGCATAAAATAAAACTTACTAATAGGCATATTAAGCAAAATGTTTTTTGTTTCTTTCAATTTTGTGCCTTTTATTACTTTTCCTATCAACTTTTTAGAAGTTGAAAGGGAAGACATCTGTTTTCATTGAGAAGAGATCTTTAAAAAAACGAGCTATTTCAGAGTTCCTGTTATAATAGGGTTCTACCTATTGTAAATAAAGGAAGTTAATCTGGGCCAGATGAGGTATTAAAAATAACAGATAGCTGTGTGAATACACTAAAATCTATTGAGTTGCATACTTTAAATTGGTGCTTTATGTGGTATGTGGAATGTATCTCAACAAAGCTGCAAAAAAATACGTAAATAAATAAAGTGGAAAAGAAAAAAAAACCCAGATGTTTCTCTGAGCTCCTGGAAGCTGTCACAGTGGTGAGACACTTGTTTTAGAAATCACCAAAATTTTCATTTGAGTCCCTAGTCACCAAATAAACGTAGCAAATGTTTTTGTATTGTTATCTTTTGTTGAAAGAAGAGCTATTCTAAGATAAATCATGCTAGGCACTTTAATAACAGTGTTTGGTTCAATTTAAGTCAGTTCTCCATGTAACTATTAAATATAAATATTCTGTGAATCAAGTAGACTGTGAAAATTCATGTCCTTTTCTCAGTGGGCTCATTTATATACCTTGTGGGCATGTTATCTTCATTTGGTGGTCTGCTGATATCTGATTGAAAGAACCCAAATGGGACCAATAGGGACAAAGAATAGCATGTTCTATCCATGTAGAACTAAACTGAAATATTGGTAATTAATGTGTTTTTTTGGTTTCACATGTTTGAATTTGTTTTTAGCAGCCATTATGTGCTACTGTGTCCTGCCAGATAAAAGACTGAAGAAAGTTATCTTCCAAGTTCTTACTGTATGCCTCATTTCTGGATGAAAAACTGATTTGGCACAAAGCTCAGTTAAAATTCACTACAGTGTAATTTTAACAAACTTCAGAGTGATCAAAGTATTATGGCCTTGTAATGAATTGAGCCAGTATTTGTTGAATATCTTTCTTGCCCACCACCGCCCTCTTCATAGAGCAGGGCTCCCCAACCCCTGGGCCACGGACCTGTTAGGAACCAGGTTGCACAAGCAGCAAGTGAGCAAAGCTTTGTTTGTGTTTACAGTGCTCCCCATCACTATCACTTGCGTTACTGCTTGAGACCTGCCTCCTGTCCGATCAGCAGCAGCATTAGATTCTCCTAGGAGTGTGAATCCTGTTGTGAAATGCACGTGTCAGGGATCTAGGTGATACGCTCCTTGTGAGAATCCAAGGCCTGATGATCTGTTAGCATCTCCCATCACCCCTGGATGGGACTGTCTAGTTGCAGGAAAACAAGCTCAGGGCTTCCATTGATTCTACATTATAGTGAGTTGTATAAGTATTTCGTTATATATTACAATGTAATAATAGTAGAGATAAAGCGCACAATAGATGTAATGCACTTGAATAATCCCAAAACCATCTCCTTGCCTCCCCGCTACCCTGGTCCTTGGAAAAATGATCTTCCATAAAACCGGTCCCTGGTAAGAAAAGAGTAATATAACCTTTGCCTTCAAAGAATTGATAATTTGGAACAGAGCTGAAAAACAGAAATATGTGAACCATATGATGAATTTTAAATTTTCCAGTAGCCACATTAAGAGATAAGAAAGAAAAGTTCACTTGGTTAGATAGATGGTAGAAAAAAAATGAAAAAAGAACACTGATTTTGGAATTATTTTTAATATATTTTATTTAACTCAGTGTATTAAAATATCATTTCAACATGTAATCAATATAAAGATTACTAATGAGATATTTTACTTTTTTTTTAACATATGAAGTCTTCGAGATCTGGTGTATGATTTACTCCTAATGCACATCTCAATTTGATGTTGAATTTTTGTTGGAAATATTTGATCTGTATTTAGATTATAAAATGTAGAGTCAAAAAAGTAGATTCACATACCAAGTTTGTTCCGGTTATACTTAAAACTTTTTCAATAACTGATTAAAATCTGAATTAAAAATTAATTTAAATTAATAATGTTAAAAATACAATTCTTTCTTCACCCTAACCATATTTCAAATGCCAATAGCCTTGTGTGGCTGGCAGCTACTGTATTTAACAGCACAGATATGGATGCTGAGAGAAGACTTTTCTACCTTTAATGCTTAAATAATCAAGGTGGTATATAATTACAAAAAGAATTTTATTCTGCTTTTGTATAGGATAGTTTTGTGCTACGGGCTAGCCCGAGCTTCACTGTCTAATAGAACTTTCTGTGATGAAAATGTGCAATGTTGGCACAGTCCAGTAAAGGTAGTCACTAGTCCTACGTAGCTTTTTTTTTGCTTTTTTTTTTTTTTTAATTTTTTGAGACAAGATCTTTCTTTGTTGTCCAGCATGGAGTGTGGTGTGCAATCACTGCTCACTGCAGCCTCAGCTTCCAAGGCTCAAGCGATCCTCCAACCTTAGCCTCCCAGGTAACTGGGACTAGAGATGTGTACCAAATACCATTGTATAAGTATTTCGTTATATATTACAATGTAATAATAGTAGAGATAAAGCGCACAATAGATGTAATGCACTTGAATCATCCCAAAACCATCTCCTTGCCTCCCCGCTACCCTGGTCCTTGGAAAAATGATCTTAAATGGCTAATTCTTACATTTTTTGTAGAGATAGGATTTTGCTTAAGTGATCATCCTGCCTCAGCCTCCCAAAGTGTTGGGATTACAGGTGGGAGCCCTTGGGCCTGGCCACCCACATAGCTTTTGAAGACTTGAAGTATGGCAAGTACAACTGGGAACTGAGTTTTAATCTTGTTTAATTCAAGTGTAAGTAGCTATGTAGGGCTAGTGGCTATCGTCCTGAACTAGACACTCATAAAGGAGCCACAATTTGAATTAGTTTAGGCAGTGAGAAAATAATAAGACATTAGGGGAATAGCTTAGACCAGTGCTTTTCAAACATTACTGCACACTGGAATTATAGGGGGATTTTTAAAAAAGACCTCTGATTGTCTGCCACTCCCACACATTCTGGTTTAATTGATGGAGATGACCTAGTCACTAGGATTTTACAAAGCTCCCCAGCTGATTGTGATGTATAACAAATTTGGGAACAGATCTACGCTTGTATTATGAATTCTCCACAAATATATTTCCTTGCTATTCATATTATATGTAAGTTTGCTAGGAACAAGAACAAATAAAGAAGGAACCAAATCAATACCTTGTGTTTCCTAGGTTCCTAAGACTACTACATGTACTCTTAGTTGATCATACCCTGTGCATTAGATGGGGTAGAAATAATCCCACTTGGCTAATAAAAAGAGATTCAAAGGTTAGTTGACTTGCTGAAGGTCACATAGCTGGGGGGTGATGGAGTCCTGTCTTAAACCTGGATCTCATGTTTCTGCTACCACATAAGCAGTGAAATATAGAGTATCCAGCTTCCTCCAATTCGTGGCTTGTTTTCTCTCTCTTCATAATAGAGCCCTTGTGCTTGGATTTATAAAGAATGTTTCTTTTGATATTTAGGGGGAAAAAAATCTCATTAACAATTGGATGTTTGTAGTCCAACAGATTCGTGATCCTCTAAGGGGCACTGTGTTGGGTGTTAGGAGTTCTCTGCTCTCTTCCTGGTACAACATATGATCTTGGTGACCTTGAGTGAGCCAGTAAGCACATCGGATTTCTCATTGTTAGAACAGGAGTTATCAAACCTGCCTGTTCTATCTCTTAAAGGATTGTTGTCAAAAAATATCACTGCCCTGTAATGGAGACCAACATTTATACTTCTGCAGTTATACTTGTCCCTGAAATAAATTTTTTTCTTACCTTTTTTAAATAATAGTTTTTAAAATTGAACCATTTTCATATGCTAGATATGAATTAATTCAACCCTCACAACAGCCCTGGGAGACAGGGCCTATTACCCCTCTCTTGGTGTTGAAGAAATCAAGGTTCAGTGACTTGCTGAAGGTCACATATCTTATTAGAGACAGAGCTGGGATTAGAACCAAGGTGGTTTTGCTTCAAAGCCTATGGTATTATCTGCTCCAGAGAACGAAATCATACCTTTGTGGCCTGAGTGCAATTTGCCTTTAATAGCATGTTTACTGCCTTCTGCATTACTGGTACCAAGAGGTGGCAAGATTTCACTAGTGACTTTGAAGTTTCCCTCTTAGACTTATAATAGATGGTGGATATTTCCTCAGTCTTAGATAAAATAAAAGCATTTTCAGAAAATATTGCTACTCTTGTGTCTCAAATTTAGGAGCAGTGAGCTTGCCATGCAAAGGTAGCTTTCAGACCATCCCCCTTCCCCCTCCCCTAGTTTTTCTAGTAGGTGTCCTAGAGCTCCCAGTACTACTCAGCCAGGATTTAATTTGAAATGAGTTAGTTTGTAATAAATTGAATGTTGTTTTTTATTCTCCCTGGCTTTTCCCATTTGGAGAAAAATACTTCAAACCTAGAATAGATATCTGCTTTGTTTGATGGTTAATTTTCTTTCTTCCTTTTGTTTGTGTGTGTGTGTGTTTTGAGATGGAGTCTTGCTCTGTCGCCCAAGCTGGAGTGCAGTGGCGCAATCTTGGCTCACTGCAACCTCTGACTTGCATGTTCAAGCGATTCTCCTGCCTCAGTCTCCTAAGTAGCTGGGATTACAGGCATGTGCAACCAGGCCTGATTAATTTTTTTTTTTTTGGTATTTTTAGTAGAGACAGTGATTCACCACGTTGACCAATCTGGTCTTGAACTCCTGACCTCAGGTGATCCGCCCACCTTGGCCTCCCAAAGTGCTGGGATTACAGGTGTGAGCCCCCGCACCCAGCCACTGATGGTTGATTTTCAAATGTGTCTTCCTCCTTTCCTTTTCTGTGGGTGCCAACAAATAGAATGGTGGGTTCGTTTGTTATTCTTAACTCCTTTGGCTGGCTCTAAACGTGTTCTCTTTTTAGCCTTATTTTTCTAAAGGTTCAGTGCAGAAGTTTCTTGTTTGGCTCCCATTCTTCAGGGTGTGATAATTCCCAAGGTCTCTGTCTAGCTTCTCAGGAACGCATCCCCCAATGAACTGAAATTTGTCCACTCCAGTGAAATTGTTTGGGGGAGAAGGGAGCAGAGTACACTTTCAAGATGTTTTCTCCCAGCATTTGTCTGTTGATGAGCTTTTGTAATTTCCATTTCACTGTCCTTGCCCCAGAGGATAACCCTGGATCTCAGTGTAGACTAGATTGAGTGTAAAATGAGTTAGCACAAATGAAGTGGAAACAGATCAGCGCGTGAGGAGGAGGCTCAGACGCTAAATCCTGAGTTGGGTAAAGTTGAAAGCATTTCCCTCAGAGCCTCTCTGGGAATGCTTGTCCTGTTTCTCAGAGAAATAAGCTACTGTGTGCATGCTGTTGCTGTTTATGCCTTTGACATTTGTGCTTAGCAAAGTGGAGGGTTCTATGGGGGATACCAAAAAATTGCCCTAATCTCTGTCTTCAGGGATCTTATTGAGAAGGGGAGATGACGTTATTACTAGACATCCATCTAGCTTCCCTCTGCTAGGCACGAGATGTACAGAGGTTTAAAAAGAGCCATGAATGCTAACTTCTTGGCTTATAGCTTAGCAGGGAACTCAGCCACGACTTGTAATACAGTGGAATCAGTACTACCATGGCGGCATCAACAAGAAACAAGTGCGATCTCATAGCTCTGAGCAAGTGGTGAACTACCAGCAAAGTCGTGGAGGCTTCACAGAGAAGGGGAGTTGAGCAGAGTTCTGAAAAGACTCCCCTCGGACTAGTGGGACAGGGCATTTGTGCAGGCAAGAACACCCTGCGCAAAGGCACTGAAGTGTGAAGCAGCCTGGTGTGTTGGTGAGTGCTCCACAAGAGCCGTGTCAAACCTCACTTCAGTGTTATTTTGTGTGTTACAGGCAGGAGGTTCAAAGGAGCCCGAAAGCAGGAAGGCTGACCAAGTCAGATTTGGAAATACTCGGCTGGGATGTTCCTGGTCAGTGGGCTATTTGGGCAAAGTGGTTAAGTGGGACAAAGGCACAGGGAAGGAATCCATGGAGGGAAGGGGAGAAATGGCCCCTTTAGTATCCTTAATGGGGCTTTTGGATGTGAGTCCAGGTACCGTGCTATAGTTTAATTGCTTTGGCTTCCGTTTCTTTAAGGATATATTGCACTTAAACCCCAGTAATTATTCCAGATTTTGTTAGTGCATATATCCCCATCCCCCACCTGGCTCAAGCTAAGCAGTTGGCATAAGTAGGAAGAGAAGGCTCAGAATTGTCCACTGGAAGTACTTGGCTTTTCTTTGGAGACATCAGATTTCTTCCATGGGGAGAATGATGTCAACACACTTATCTTAGCATCTTGCCTCCAGGGCACCTGCGGGCTTGCGCCTAGAGCAAAGGAAAGGGGTTCCCTAAAACTTCCTTTCTGTTTTGGGAACATAGAGATGTGATAGAATATCCCTGATAAAAGCATCAGTCTATGGTGGAGGTGAGAGTTTATGACCAGCACCAGAAAGTTGCTAGAAAGGTTGCTAAGTGGAGAATTATGGTTGGTTATTTTCAGGAAGCAACTTAGTGTTGTGGAAAGAAGCACTGGACTAGGATTTGGGAAATTGGAGGTCTAACCTTGATTTTACCTTAACTAATAAGATGATCTTGATTTTTCTGAGTCATAGTTTCCTAATAGGCAAATAAGGAGACCGGTTAGGAGACTCAAGAGCATATAGCAGGCGTGGTAAACCATGCAGCACTTCATAGCGTGAGGACTGTCTGAACCCTGTCACTTGGCGCCTCCATCCGGACGCCACGTGTGCCCTCCTGCCCGCCGCGGGGGAGGACATGCTGCTGATGGGTCTGGGCTGCGCTGGCCTCTGGGTGACTCATTGGCATTTTATAAACCACCTTATCTTTGAAGAAAATGTTTTCCACTACTAGTAAAATTTCTTTTTTGTTTGTTTCTCTTTAAAGTTTTCTTAAACTGAGCTGACTTCAGAGAATTAATTGGAATTCTCTTCTTTCTCCTTAACCACCTATAGCCCCCTTATCCGCAGTCATCATTGTAGTATCTCTAATTGATGGTGGATATAATGTGGGCTACTTTGGATTTGAGTAGTCAAAATCAGAGTCTGGCTAGTAATTGGGTTTGAAGAAGAGTTGAGCTGAAGTCATCTCATGAAACAAAAATGGCAAAAGACCATCCTGTTAACACTGGCCTTCCTCTGTCTTCCTTCATAAGGTCCCTCAGGCTTTCCTTAGTATTAAGGAGCAGGGGGAGAAGACGGTGGCGTATACTGCCCTTTAAATGTAGCGTTTCTGAACTTAGCTCTCCTTGTACTTTATGGAGTGAGTTGTCTGCCTCTCTTAACTAGATCCAAAGAAACATGGCAGCCTCTGCAGTCCCCATGAAGTGCTGTGAGTGGGATGCCAGCAATAAAGTCATGTCTTTCTATGGATTTTTTTGGTTGGTGTTCTAAGGCTTGCCGCTTCTCTTCCTAATAAGCCTGCACCGATTGTGTCCCTAAAGATTTGAGGCTGCGAAATATTCTTCCTTCTTCCTGCCTCCTCCAGCCTGGGAAGCTTCACTTATAGCCAGAGGGCTGAGTGAGGTACAGCTACTCCTACAATGAGGCAAGCCTTAGCGTTCTTGGCTTGCTTCACTGTGTTTCTGACACTGCCTTACCTTAACCCTTGAGTAAGCGCAGTTTTCCGGGCAGAATCTCACTTCTCCTTTCTTGCTGGTCATTTGGCTCTTTTTTTTTTTTTTTTTTTTTCTTCCTGATGAGAGCTGGATCTTGCTTGTTTACCATCTACCCCAGCACCTCATTCTTTTTTCTTGGAAGTGCTGACATATTCCTCTACGTGCTGAACCTGTTCAGTAATTCTTGTTGGATTGTCATTCCTTTGGCAAACTGAAATGAAACACACAAATCTCAAAATAGATGTAACCAGACTCCTCAAACTTAATAAATACCATATGTACTCACACTAGGAATCTCGCTTGTCCCATTTCTTAACGGGTACTTCACCCCACTCTCCTGCCTCCTGCTTCTTCCTTTGGCCCCTGTTTCCTACAGATGGAAGGCTGACAGAGCTTTTCCCCTGTGAATGCTGCTGACTTTACCAGCAGCTCATCCTGTGTAGTTAATGCTGCATCTTTTGATGCTGTGCCCTCTGTTCGGATAGTATATGCTGTTTAAGGAACTGTCTGTGCTTGTATTATTTTGTTTGTGGAGGATGTAAATGGTATAGGGTTAATTCTGATTGCCATCTTCGTAGTGAGCTAGCTGTGGACTTTATCAGTATGTACACAGCATACGCATGTGTGCACATGATAGGTTGTGCCATGGAGTGCTGCTTTCTTCCGAGAGCAGGCCTGATCAACTGTTGATACAAGCAACAACATTTGTTTATTGAGTTCTTAATCTGCCAGGCACTGTGCTAAGCTATGTGTGTTTTAGCTCATTTAATTGTCAAAAAACTTGGTTAGGTAGGTACTGTTGTCATCATCACCCCATTTTAGGAGGACCTGAAGCATGGAGTGGTTAAACTACTTGCAAGAGATCAGAGGATCTGGATTTTTCAAGCTGGGCAGTTGGCCTCCAGAGCTCAGGCTCTTACCCATTTTTAAATCACGGCTCCTAAATTGCTAAGGCAAGTGATTGAACCAGGAATTGGCTTAGCCCCTGAATGACAAAGCATAGAGTAGTCATGGCTTCAGTGTAGCAGTGATACCTTTATTTGAGGGATTCTGAAGAATTCTGACTTTATTACGGCCCTTGAAGCCTTTGATTAAGAAACTTAATTCCCCTGATACATAATGAGATTTCTGTCTTGTTTCCTCAAAAGTGAGTGTGTATAGATCTAGAGCTGTGCTGTCCAGTGCGGGAACCACCACCTTTGAGGCTGTGGAGCACTTGAAATGTGGCTAGTGTAACCTAGGAGCAGACAGTTTAAGTTTATTTCAGTTTAATTAATTCACATTTAAAAACAGTTCAGTTATTGGAAAACTTTTTCTGTGTTTGGAACCACTTGGGTATGTGGACCTTTTTTTTTTTAAATTATGTATTTTATGAAATCTAAACATCAAGTATATCTGCCGAAAATGTAGCATATCAATTAGAATGTGCTTTTAGTAAAAATACACAAGATTTCAAAAGCTTATTTTGCATTTTTTCCCCTACTTCATTAATAATTTTGTATTGGTTACATATTGAAATGATATACCTTATTTAAGTCAATATATCCAAAACATTATTGAAATCAGTTTCTTCTTTTTACTTTTTAATGTAGCTACTAGAAAATTTAATTCCATATGTGATTCTCATTTTAATTCTTTTAGACAATGCTGTTTTGGAGCTTAGGTGTGAATACTCCCCTATACAACAATACGTTACTGAAGCAAATACTCAAACGATAATTATTGAATAGGTGATTCGAGGGTGAGAGCTGGCTAGAGAACTCATTCAGTGGGGAGAGCTAATGTAACCTGATTACTTTGTTGAAATTGGTACTTATTTTAGGATATAAATGAAGTAATAATGATGCATAATAGACTCCACATAACATACACAATGCTTTATAGCCCTTTCTGTAAATTACCTCTTTGACTCACAATGTGATAAAATGAAAGTGGAGAAAATTAACATGAGCCAATTACTGTTGTTCAGGATGAGTTTCCTGTTTCTGCCATGAGCTGGAATACACTGACGCTGTTGATTGGTTTTTCTTCCTTTTGGTTTGGATTTTGCAGTTAAGCATATGAAGCCCTCCGGGACCGGCCGCCTCCTGGCTTCTTTTGCCTTCTTGCCTGCTGCTCACCACTTCCCTCGTGATCTGAGAACCCTTTGCATACATGTTGTTTCAGCTCTCCCTGATACCATGTGTAACACCGAGGAGGAAGTCAGTGCCTCTGGAATCAGAATTAAGTCTCTGCGTTGCCTTGGGACACCCCATTCCTTGAGAAGTGACACAGCTGTTGTCACCACCTCTCATTATCCACCTACTTCTGACTGCTTTTCTCTAGCCTCCTTGGCTAGTATCCCTTTTCCCACGTGCTCCCTAAAAGTTTGTTTGTACCCACAGCTGCACCGGTCTTCTGACTCATGTCATTTCTTTGTCATTCTGCATGTTGCCTGAGCCTTCCCATTCACTCTTAGGACTTCAGCTCCCCTTTGCATGGGCTGTCCAGTGGTTGTCAAACTGGGGTAGAAATGCTGACCCTCCTGTGTCCTTATGCTCCCGTTGGAGGGGTCGTCAATTGAAAATTATTTGCTTAATTGAGCATGCAGTTAAGAGTCAGGAAATACATGTTCTGATCTTTTTCTTCTGCTACATTTTTTTCTGGCTATAATTTTTTTTTAAAAGAAAATTATGTCTCTGTCCTTCAGTTTTCCCACCTTGTAAAATGGGAGCAGTATGTGCATCCTAAGGCTGTTCTGAAGAAGCATTATGCTGTCATGGAGAAACACAGTAAATCTATGGTGTGCTATATTTGGCTGTATTCTGCATTTTAGAGTAGTTAACTACCATTGGATTTGAAATAGTACATTAAACTGAAACACTGCATTTATTAATGAGGGTAATTTATTCCTAGGAAAGCTTTTCAAAAATGAATGTCTCATGTATTTGTTGGTTTCCCCTTTCCTGAGCATACCCTCCCTGCTTTGTGTCTGTGTTATTTCTTTTAAAATTTCAAATAGATTTGAATAACTTAGCTTAAAAGATAGCCTTTCCCCTCCCTAACAGAGGACAAAGGTGGCTATTTTAGAGGTGGGTGATATTTGAGGCAGAATAATGCAATGTTTAGGGCATACACATAGGAAGTGGGAAGACCTGAGTTCTGGTTCTGTTTCTGCCTTTTCAATCATTTTGTGAGCTGAGCAAGTCCCGTAATCTCAGATGATGTATATGTCCCTTAGCACAGGGCCTGTTCTCTAGTAATTGCTCAATAAATATTGACCATTATTTTTGGTTGTCTTCTGAGAATATCACTTAAAGATTTAGATGAAAGTATTTGGAAGGTTGCTGTCTATGATTTGTCAACAGTGGCTGACAACTAGGACACAGGAAAGTAGAGAAGAAGCTGATAAAGATGAAAGGCTCATCTATAGAAAGATATTGAACATTTCTTGTAGATTACACAGTGACAGTAGATATTATACCCTATAAGAAAAAATATGCTTAACCCATTTTCCTTTTACGGCCATAATTAGTAAATAGTTGCATCAGTAAAGGTTGACAGTATGGCTTTCTCATGTTGCCACTTCTAGATCCACTTGTAGGCTTAATTTTGGATCATATGCAGGATTTGAATTGTATTATGGAATCACAGAGATTGTCATGGTGATATGCAGTTCCAGGACGGAGTGAATCGTATGTTCTGGTTATTACATGAATGAGAGACCCAGAGCTCAGTTAGCCAATTTAACATCTAGACAAAGGTACTGTGGCTAAGGGATTAAATACAGCTCTCATTTGAAAGTGGGATCAGAGCAGGAACTTTGTAGTTGTGTGTTCTTTTAATAAAGGCTATTAATTTAGGTTTTTAAAAAAGAATTGGCCTCCTACCACCAGCTAACTGCCATTGCTCTTCATTTCTGTTAGTATGACCAAGCCCTGTTCTGTGGAAGTGTTACAGGATGTTTGGCTTCACATAAGAGACCTCCCTTTCATGTCTAAAGAGGCAAGGAATGTAATTTTAGGTCCTTTGGAAGATCTAATTTTCAAAGCTGTGCCATTAAAAAAAAAAAAAAAAAAAAAGCAGAAAAGTCCCGTAAGCTGTCGTTTTCTTAGTCTTATCTGAGCTGCTCTTAACGTTTTGCTCTTTGTACCGTTTGAACAGCCAAGGAATATTAGTTTAACTCCTAGGTAATTTGGGACCACATTTTGTCTTTTGGAAAATGCAGTAACAAGTCAGTTTTTTCCAAAACAAAGTGAGGCTGTTCAGCCCTTCATTTTGATCCTCTGAGGAGCGAGGCTGTTTAGATTGAGCAAGTGAGATGTATTTATTCTTCTGGACAAAGAAAGCCATATTATTTACCAGAAAGCTCTTTAGTTTCCTGTACCTCGCACTTGACTGCAGGGTGCCTTAAAAAAAGCAAGGGACCAAAAATAAGCAAAAGAATGAGCTCTCAGTAGAGTCCACGTCCGGGTGGGCGTCCGACGCCTGGTGCTGTAGCAGCCCCCCTCCACAAGTGGAGCCAACATTTGTTTCCTTGTGGGTTAGATTTAGAAACTTTTAACCTTGGCTTCTCACACTCCCTGAGCTTTATAAATAGGAACCTCTTCATATACTAGATCACGTGGAGGCCTGTTACGAGTTTGTTTGGGGTTCTGGATGATGGTGATGTTTGGGAAATAGTGTTGTTTGCTAATAACATTGCCAAGACTTTTCTTTGGAAATGGAAGTCCGCCTTAGTGTGTTTTTTTAACCCAGTGTTTCTCAGGTGTAGAAGCATAATAAAAGCTTTCTGGGGAGCTTTTGAACATTTCAAATACCAGGCTATACCGTGTACTGACTAATCACAGTTTCAGTAGTGCGACTCCGGTAGCAGTATTTCTTAAAGCTCCTCATTCCAGCAGTAACCCAACACTAACAGCTGATCACATCTGCTCTAATCTGAGGCTGGACTGTGCACTGGCCATGAGAAGCTTCCTTTCAAATGCAAAATGATGGCATAACAGAAGTGTTCTTATTGTGATACTATAATCAAACAGAGTGATTTCATTGCTTCGATTAATCTAGTCTTTCTACATTATAATAGCACAGGCTTGATGAACCAGGCATATCATAATATTCCTTTATTGAAATAGAAACCTCCCAGCAGTGCCCTGAAGGGTCTTTAAGTACCTTGAGGTAGTACCTTCTAATTACCATTAATAAAAGCAACAGGTTTTAAATGTCTAATGAGTGTGTGTGAAATTATTGTGGTGACTTATGTCTCAGTTTGTGCTTTTTTGTGCAGGTCCACAACCCTGTGTTAGTATTTTTGATTGAAAAGCTTCAGAAAAGATTTTTTTCTTTTAAAATAACTCATTTCATTTACAAAGCCTGGCCAGACCTGAGCTCACCTGGCAGCCAACCTGACCTCAGCTAAAGGGAAGCTACTTACAGTCTTTATCCCACTTAGCGGGAACACTTGTGTTTGACTGCAAACATCCTAATGTTTTGACTATGGGATGCTGCCCCGGATATGGCTGCCTTAAGGAGTACAAGGTATATGCACCATCTTTATTACCTTCCCAAATTCCAAAAGAATTGTGAGTTGTGAAAGACATCAGGCTCCAGGCAATTCAGATAAGGGACTGTGGACCTGTGTTGTCATCAGGCCAATTCCAGGGTCTCATTTGCAGTCACATAGTTTGCCTGCTCATTCCAGCTTTCTGCCACTGTGTGACCTTGGGCAAGTAACTTGACCTTTTTGAGCCTAAGTTTCCTGTCTGTAAAGTGGTGCAAATGATGATAATCTGCCTTAAGGGTATTGTGAAGATTAAGAGAAATAATGTGCACAGAGTGTTTTTTGTTTTTTTTTTTTTGAGACGGAGTCTCGCTCTGTTGCCCGGGCTGGAGTGCAGTGGCCGGATCTCAGCTCACTGCAAGCTCTGCCTCCCGGGTTTACACCATTCTCCTGCCTCAGCCTCCTGAGTAGCTGGGACTACAGGCACCCACCACCTCACCCGGCTGGTTTTTTTTGTATTTTTTAGTAGAGACGGGGTTTCACCTTGCTAGCCAGAATGGTCTCGATCTCCTGACCTTGTGATCTGCCCGTCTTGGCCTCCCAAAGTGCTGGGATTACAGGGCACAGAGTGTTTTAAAAATAGAAGTTTAAGGAACTTGTCAATACAAGTTCTTCCTTTGGGCACTTTGATGGCACATTGTAAACCCCAAAATACAGGTTCCTTTGAGTAGGTGAGAGGTCCACCATGAATCACAGGGATATACAGTAAAGTGTTGTTTTCAAGCTGTGGGCGAAAATCGGGTTCTGGAATCTGTTTATTAGGTTGTGAGCTTGAGATCATTCCATATGGAAAAGAAATACAGTAATAGAATAAAAAGTATTTGTGCATTTCATCAAGGAAAGGCGATCTTTTTTTCAATACTTGCACATTTGTATATGTATGATATATATCTTTTTAAGAGTTGGGGTCTCACTCTGTCTTCCAGGCTGGAGTGCAGTGGTGCCACTGTTGTTCACTGCAGCCTCCAACTCCTGGGCTCAAGCCATCCTCCCGCCCAGCCTCCCAAGTTGCCAGGATTACACGTATGAGCTACCGTACCTGGCTTTTATTTGTTCTGAGTCATGATCCTTGTGTTGTGGGAGTGACAGACAAAAAGAGGTCGGAGTAGATTTTTATTAATAATAATAACAGAATTTTTCTGTTCACTCTTTCCAGGGAACATAGATCTCTGTTTTTCGTGGTCCGCTTATTTTTAACGTACCGAGATGGTCTGATACACAAGTAATACTCACATGGTGATTCAGATAATTGAGAAAATCATGGGGCTGATAGAAGTCAAAAGTTCCTTTTGCATCTACCATCCAAAAAATCAAGGCCCAAGATTTCATACTGATTCGAACGGTCGGAATAGTTGCCTCCACTCTTTATTTCATATTGCATGTGCAGACCCAGTATTGAAAAGTCTTCATAGAAAATATTGACAATACCCTTCTGTTAAGACACTCTTAGCATAAGAAATATGTGTAATGATTATCTTGGACCATGGAGTATATGTGTAGTTTATCACATGTGGAATTTTCTGCCCCTTGGAGTTTGTTTAATCGTAAGTCAAATTTATTTATTTACTTACTTAGAGTCTCACTCTGTCGCCCAGGCTGGAGTGCAGTGACGCAATCTTGGCTCACTGCAACCTCCAGCTCCCAGGTTCAAACAGTTCTCCTGCCTCAGCCATCTGAGCAACCAGGACTACAGGTGTGCACCACCACACCCAGCTAATTTGGTATTTTTAGTAGAGATAGCGTTTTGCTATATTGGCCAGGCTGGTCTCAAACTCCTGGCCTCAAGTGATCTGCCTGCCTCAGCCTCCCAAAATGCTGAGATTAAGGGCATGAGCCACTGCACCTGGCCCAAATTTACTTAAAACCAAACTTTACCTTGTCCCATCTCACTTGCTTCCCCAGTGTTACCTGGTCATCCCTGTTCCTGTGGCACTCTGACATCAGGAAAGCCACTAGCTCTGTGATTCACAGTTGCCTTTTGAGTATTGGCTGAAGAGAAATTTTACCTCTAAATGTAAAGCTTTTTAATTAAATGGAAAATGAGCTTCACTTACCTTATATAATTAAGATGCAGTCAGAGCCAGGTGCAGTGGCTCACTCCTGAAACATCAGCATTTTGGGAGGCTGAGGCAGGTGGATCACCTGAAGTCAGGAGTTCAAGACCAGCCTGGCCAACACAGTGAAACCTCATCTCTACTAAAAATACAAAAAATTAGCTGGGTGTGGTGGTGCACACCTGTAGTACCAGCTACTTGGGAGGCTGAGGCATGAGAGTTGCTTGAACCCAGGAGGTGGAGTTTGCAGTGAGCCGAGATTGTACCAGTGCACTCCAGCCTGGGTGATGGAGCAAGACTCTGCCAAAAAAAGAAAAAAAGAAAAAAAAAAGATGCAGTCAGCACTTATTTCACGTACCTGTTTAGACTGTGCTTAGTTGCCAATGATTGATAGCCATTAGTTGGGTCTGAATGGACCTATGGAGCCATGGAGGCTTTATTTAACAATTCTTTATCTGATGTCTGGGAAGCAGAGGAGAACAGAGTCACAGAACCTTTTAAAGGCGTAATGTGGTCTTATTTATATCACTAATTTGATTGCAAGGTTTTTGTCTTTTTGGAGGCTGTGTAACGTAGTGAGTGGAATAAAACTTCAGAGTTTCACCCCTATAGCTTGCTCTCCAAGTGTTAAGTGACTGTGGGCAAGTCATTTAATCTTCCAAAACCTGTTTGCTTACCTATAAAGGAGGAAAGCGTGTGTTCAGAACTCACCTTGAAGAATTATGCAAAACTAAGTGAAGTGTGTGTAAAACCATTATTGAAAACTGGTAACTGCTCTTCAAATATAAAAATGAATGGTGATGGAATACTGGAAAATTTCTGAGGATAGGATCTGTATCTAATTTATCTTTGGACCCATATAACTAACATGCTTTGTAGCAGTTCATTAGATTCTGGAAGTTAATTTGCCTGTGGATGACTGAAAGCTGTTAGTTTTATTTCCCTTTTTGATATTTAGATGTGAATATGGAGAGGATGGAGATAGATGTTCAACCTCTTAGACCAAGTTCTTGACACAGAAAATGGGACTCATCACGGTTAATAGTAATGTATTGTATATTTCAAAATTGCTAAAAGATTAGTTTTTTGGTTTTGTTTGAGACAGAGTCTTGCTCTGTTGCCCAGGCTGGGGTGCAGTAGCATGATCTCATTGCTCACTGCAACCTCCGCCTCCCAGGTTTCCGCCATTCTCCTGTCTCAGCTTCCTGAGTAGCTAGGATTACAGGTGCACACCACCACACTGGCTATTTTTTAAATTTTTATTTTTAGTAGAGATGGGGTTTTGCCATGTTGGCCAGGCTGGTCTTGAACACCTGACCTTAAGTGATCCGCCCGCCTCAGCCTCCCAAAGTGTTGGGATTACAGGCATGAGCCACTGCGCCTGGCCAAGAATAGATTTTTAACATTCTTACTACCAAAAAAAAAGGCAAGTTGGTGAGGCAATGAATTTGTTAATTTGCCTTATGTAATCTTTCTACAATGTATGCATAGATCTAAAATGACATTGTACCCCATAAATATACACAATTATTGTCAGTTTAAAAATAGGAAAATTCTACTCCATCATAGATTTAGCACTTTGAGCAATTATGTTTCTAGTGAGTCCAGGTATCCCTGAGTAGGGTGGTATGGTTTTGGGGTGAGGGTACCCCTTGATGTACTTCACCTTCTCCTCTTTTATGAATACAATGACAATTCATTTCATAATTCCTGTCTCAAATGGTATCCTGAGGAGCCTTGGATAATGTCAGCAGCGTGGCTTCCTTTCAGAGTCTGGTTGGCATCAAAACACACCAAGATTGCACTATTCTAGGAATGGCTTTAAAATACCAGCTATGTTTACCATTTGATGATATATTTTTATTACTTAAAGCACCAGCTATGTTTACTATTTGATTATCTGCTTTAACCATTTATGTTTGGTTTCTATTTATTGTTCAGTAAAGGAAAAACTAGTAGTACCAACATTTTGTAGAAGGCTGAGGATAGTGGCTCACTCCTGTAACCCCAGCATTTTGGGAGGCCAAGGTAGGAGGATCTCTTGAGCTAAGAGTTTGAGACCAGACTAAGCAATATAGTGAGACACTGTCTCTATTTAAAAACTGAAAAAATTAGTCGGGAATGGTGACGCTTGCCTGTGGTCTCAGCTACTCAGGAGGCTGAAGGGGGAAGATCAGTTGAGCCTGGGAGGATCATTTGAACCCTGGAGGTTAAGGCTGCAGTGAGCAGTGATTGTACCACTACACTCCAGACTGGGTGACAGAAGGAGACCCTGTGTCAAGAAAAAACTGCAGATGAGAGATAGTTTGGCAGTCCTGATGAGAACCCTCCATAGTTGGCTGAACACTTGTGTAAACTTTATATTGTTTCTAGGGTTTAAAAAATATTAATAATTATGCAGGCAGTGCACTTCTCACATCTGAGAAATAGGAGCTCATAGGAAGTGTTCTAGGCTGTGAAGTTGAGTCTATTTTCTGATTCATTTGGCGGCAGAAATTCCTATCTGGGAAGTTAGAATGATCATTTGTGTAACATCTTGTTTATCGTCTCAAGCTTCAAAGCAGGATTATAAGCACTTGGTTTTCAATGCATGAAAATGCCCTTGGTTAGAAATAAACAAAAAATATGGGAATGTTAAACTTTTCTGAAAAGATAGGGCAAGTAGCTTGAAACCTCCCTGTTTGGAAAGTTTACCATAGAGATCTAGCACAATCAAGAAAAAAGTTAGTTTCCATGAGGATTACCAGGAATTATAGTGCAGTAAGTCACAGCAGATAGCTAGCCGCTGAAATCTATAAACACTTATTAGAGACAAGCTTACTCATCATTAGCCTTCACTTTTGGAGCTAGAGTTTTTATTAATTTCATTAGTAAAGGAATACTTCTACAAGCTGGGGAAGTCTCAGGTGCTCAGATTCTTCGTCTGTAAAATGAGGGTGTTGGAAATAAATGACTTTTGAAAAATCTTCCAAAAAACCCCACAGTGTCTAGGTTTTGGTGCTGTTTTACCCCCATCCCAAACTTGTTTCTTCCTTCTTTGATTTTCTCTCCCCTCTGATTGCTGTAGATCCTAGATGATGACAAATTGATGTCTCAGAGTAAGCAGCAAACAAGACAGGAGCCTCAAGCAGGCTGTCTGTTGATTTGTTGTCTGGGTTTTTGGTCTATTTGCAGCTTCTCAGGTCCTAGCCAATACAAATAGGTGAGGTTCTTATATAATTTTATGCTGACAAATTAGAACAAAACAAAACAGTGGAGGGAAGCGGGAGACGGACACTGAGTATAGGTTGGACAATAACGATAGAAAAGTGGTTTGGATTCTTTATAATTATGGTCTGACATGGTTCCGGTAAAGGTGTCTTTGGTTAAATTAGGTAATACGTGGTATATATATACACACAAACTATAGACATATGAACATAGCAACTGCTAAATTTAATGCCCCAGTGTTGCTTCATATTACATGTAGCTTTTAATGAGTAAGCATAGCCTGCTAAACCAAGCTTCTGGCACCAAGAGCCTTTTTAAAACTCACCTAAATACTATTATTGATCATTCACAAGTGGTGGTTAAATTTTTTTTTAAATAGCAGAACCTTTGTTACCCAAATTAAAAGTTACACAGAACCACAGTATATAAAACAGTTAAAAGCCAAACACTGCCTTGTTCCTGGGCTCCCTGGGGCCTCCGGGGGACTTTGAGAACTTCGGTTACATTGTTTGAAAAATTCTGACTACCAAAAATATATATATAATATATATATAAATAATATAAAAATATATATTACATATTTTTTATATATATATATTTTTGAGACAGAGTCTTGCTCTGTCGCCCAGGGTGGAATGCAGTGGCGTGATCTTGGCTCACTGCAACCTCTGCCTCCTGGGTTCAAGCAATTCTCCTGCCTCAGCCTCCTGAGTATGAGGGATTACAGGCACACACCAACATGCCCAGCTAATTTTTGTATTTTTAGTAGAGATAGGGTTTTACCATGTTGGTCAGGCTGGTCTCAAACTCCTGACTTCGTGATCCGCTGGCCTTGGGCTCCTAAAATGCGGGGATTAAGGTGTGAGCCACTGCACCTGGCCTGAAAATTTTTTTATTGTTACAAAAAAGTAAAGTATACTAAATAACAAAATTACAAAACACCATTCAAGTATTATGGTGGTGATCTTATTTTGTTTTTATTTTAGTAGGAACCAGTTCTGTACATTGAAAATCATTTGTGTTTATTGTTGAGTGGTATAGAAAAATGTTTATAATATAAAGTCTAATGTAGGATGACAGCTGAATTTCAGGAAGGTTTATTGCCTTATATTCACTGAAAAAAGTATTATAAAGACAAAGATGAGTTTTACTAAAAAGCTTATATGGACCAAATTAAGTAAAAAAAAGATGAAACTTTGTGGCCTGGTGAATTTCAAATAAATATATTAAAACTACAGTATATGCTTGATTGTAAGACAACTCTCATATGAGGTGATATCCTACATTCTCAAGAAGAATAACAAATAAGTTCTGAATGTATAAACTTCTTGTGATATAGGTGAAATAGTTGAAAGTATGTTAATATTTCATGACACATATAAAATAGGAGATAAATTTTAGAAAATCTGAATTTTCCCACTCCAAGTTTTCATGAAACAGTCTTTTGTCAGTGATGGTGTTTTGTTTTGTTTTGAGACAGTGTCTCACTCTGTTGCCCAGGCTGGAGTTCACTGATGTGATCTTGGCTCACTGCAGCCTTGAACTCCTAGGCTCAACCAATCCTCCTGCCTCAGCCTCCTGAGTAGCTGGAACTACAGGCGTGCACCACCACACCTGGCTAATTAAAAACAAGTTTTTAGGAGGGACAAGGTGTCCTGGGCTCAAGTGATCCTCCTGCCTTGGCCTCCTAAAGTTCTGGGATTATGGGAGTAAACTACTGCTTCCGGCCTAGTGAAGCAGTTTTATTTAAACGTTACATGTGCTTCAACATTACTGCATCACCAGAACCACTTTTTGGCTCCTCCTATAGTTTGAGTATGTCATCTTTATTCCTAAGTCTGTATTATATCAATTTTGTATTAGCACCTCAACTTTGATGTTTTTACATTCTAAATTATCTACGTGATGTCAAAAATAATTACTTGGAAAGAAAAAGCTTAAGTACATTGGCTTTAAAATGTATGTAACTGGGAGATTGATGGATTCATAGATGTTGTGGGTTGTATTTTTTTTTTTTTTTTTGAGACGGAGTCTCGCTCTGTTGCCCAGGCTGGAGTGCAGTGGCCGGATCTCAGCTCACTACAAGCTCCGCCTCCCGGGTTCATGCCATTCTCCTGCCTCAGCCTCCCGAGTAGCTGGGACTACAGGCGCCCGCCACCTCGCCCGGCTAGTTTTTTGTATTTTATAGTAGAGACGGGGTTTCACCGGGTTAGCCAGGATGGTCTCGATCTCATGACCTTGTGATCCGCCCGTCTCGGCCTCCCAAAGTGCTGGGATTACAGGCTTGAGCCACCGCGCCCGGCCTTTTTTTTTTTTTTTTGAGATAGAGTCTCGCTCTGTCACCCAGGCTGGAGTTCAGTGGCGTGATCTCGGCTCACTGCAAGCTCCGCCTCCCGGGTTCAAGCGATTCTCCTGCCTCAGCCTCCTGAGCAGCTGGGACTACAGGCACGTGCCACCTGGTTATTTTTTTGTATTTTTAGTAGAGAGACAGGGTTTTTTGGCCATGTGACTTAACGTTGCATGAGAGTGTATGTCCTGCTCCACAGGTGTTGGCCTTGGCCTATAACTGGTTCGGCGGAAGAATATAAATGAATGTGATGCAAGCGAATACCTTAAATGGGATGCCTTAAATGTGATTGGGATTTTGTGCTAATGTGAGTATCATGAGAAACTATGCCCCAGGTACCTGCTACGCTTCATCCTGGACCCCAGAATGACATAGGTGGTGTAGCAGACCTGATTCTTAGCCTTAGCAGGCAGGGTGCAGATCTTTAGGATACATCACACAACAACTAGCTGTTGGCCTATCAGATCTAATTTGACCGCTACAACTCACAAGTCTAAAATAATCTTGCATCTTTTTTTTTGTCTGAATTAGCAGAACCAGAAGTTACACTTAAGATAGGTTAGATAATTTCTAAATGAAAAATATCTTTGGGCCAGGCACAGTGGCTCATGCCTGTAATCCCAGCACTTTGGGAGGCCAAGGCGGATGGATCACCTGCGGTCAGGAGTTCAAAACCAGCCTGGCCAACTTGATGAAACCCCGTCTCTACTAAAAATACAAAAACTAGCAGGGCGGAGTGGCAGGTGCCTGTAATCCTAGCTACTCGGGAGGCTGAGACAGGAGAATTGCTTGAACCTGGGAGGCGGAGTTTGCAGTGAGCTGAGATCATGCCATTGCACTCCAGCCTGGGAGAAAGAGCAAGACTGTCTCAAAAAAAAAAAAAAAAAAAAAAAGTGAAAATCAGTCTCAAACAAAACAAACAAACAAAAAAAACTTTGGGGATAATGCCCATTTACCAAGGGCTCTGCAGTAACTTAGGATTCTTGGCAGTAGGCATTTTCAAGAATACAGTCTACATGAAAACCAGATGCATGCAGTAAAAAATGTATCACCAGCCTTGAGTGCACTGTTCATTTTTCCAGGGAGACCTTCAAAGGGCCTGTGAAATGAAGCCTGGTGTTTTCCTCTTCATGAACTCATTTTTGAGTACCCTAAGAACAAAATTTTGGCCTTTCTGTTAGGCATAATTTCAGAGTCTCTCCCTACACATTCATTGGATTTTGTAAGATATGTCTGTATATATACACAAGCGGCTCCCATCTTAGTCTGCAGATTTGAAGCATATGTGTGTGCTTGTGCATAGTCATTCTGCCTCTGTGCATGTTTCACTAAATTTATTGCATGGACTCTTTTATGGCTCTCTAAAGGAAAGTAAACACTAACTGTACAAAAAGTTCAGCTTTTTAAAAAATGTCTTCTAAGCAGAAGAGTTTGAGATAAAACATGTCTAGTTATACCTCCATTTATCTACTGCTTACCTAGTTTACTGGCCAAAATAGATCATTTAATTGAAACTATCCAGTTTGTGTGATGTCTTCCTGAAATACACTTAACTGATTGAAATTTGACCCACCCATTCATTATTATCCATTTTCATTCAAATGATTATTATGACTTACATATAGCCCTTTCAACAGCTAAAAAACAATGTTCTGGCCTTTTTAGTACTTTTCTACCCTGGTATTTCACGTGAGACTCACAGGGGGGGCTTTAAACAATAGTGCTGGCCAGGACTTTCCCCCAGGATTCTGATTTAATTTGTTGGGGGTGGAGCCCAGGCACTGGTAGTTTTTTAAAGCCTCCCAGGTGACTGTAACTTGTAGTCAGAATTGACAGCCACCGATACAGCTACAGCGTTTTTGTAAATTTTATTATTGAAACTAAGCAATTCAGGTTGAAATTTGTTTTACATATAGGATTGTCCTGATAGGTCCTCTCCAGTGTTCAGATCAACCTGATAATGTCAGATCTTCTAGGAAATTGGTGTCATAATTGCAGCTTTACTTATCTCCTATTTTCAGCATGCGTTGGGGCCATTCTTGGAAGGCTGATCGGGAAAATTAGTTGCATAAATAAAACCTTAATGCTAGCCTGGGGATAACTACCTTCCTTTATGACTCCAGCTATTTAGGTAGTACTCAAAGTTGCCTCTTAAATCACACTGCCTCAGTCAACTTTATGGAAATGGATTTAAATAGTGGTGAACTTTACTCCGTCATGGAGAAGAGCCCAGTGGATTTGCTCTGGTGACCTCAGTCACACTCAGCACAGTAGAGCCTTGTTAGGGACCCAGGAGGCAGCATTCTTACCTTGCTCTGCCAGATGACTATGTAAATAGTCAGTGACAGGTGGCTATAAAAGTTTCAGATACCTAAATGAAAACTAAGTTTTCCAAGGAAGAAATACAAAGCCTTAGCATGTGTACTTAAATTAAAAAATACTTAAGTCTACTGGAACTGTGTATTTTTTTCTACCACATGAATCTTTTTTAGAAGAGGGGATTTTCTTTCTCCCCTAGCCAGTAAATATTTATCTTTTGGATATATAGCCCAGCTGCAAATACTGCATGGATTCCTTTCCATCCGTATGTGAAATAGCATATTTTTTTCCACTAGCCAGCAAGACTCATGCTAGTGTGTTACTCATAATAGGATGCACTGAGTCTTTTTGATTCATTCTTGCTCTTCTAGGATTCTCATCAGCTTCCATAGAAGTTTATGATCAGTTTCTTAAGACTGGCTGCGATGGGTTTTGTGTGTGAGGCAGTGTGCCTAAGAGTATAGGTTCTAGACTCAGACTGTTTGGATTTGAATTCTGACTTTTCCACTGAATAACTGAAGGACTTAGTTTTTAAAAGACTTCTCTAAACCATATTTTTTCCATCTACAAAATGGGAATAATCATTGCTACCTATCTCATAAGGCAGTAGTGAGGATCAAATGAGGTCTTTCAAGCCTTTGAGAGTTTGTGGCATTCTGTAAATGTTAGCTGCTGCTGCTACCTACCCTTCTAATTACTGGTGTAACTGCCTGATACTGTCCCCGGTATTACTCTTTGACATAATTATAAAACATCAAGTGAACACAGGTCACTGGCGAATTATTAAGAAAAAGGATCAACTTTTTTTTTCTAGGCCTCTTTTAGGCAGTCTCTCCTGGGGTCTTCTGTTTCATGAGTCAGAGGCTTCTCTCTCTGTGATTACAGGCTCACTGGGGACAGGCATCTATTTTATTTTACCTAGATAAATAAATCCGGCCCCTTCCCATGCAAAATTTTTGTGTGTCAGCTGTATTGAATACTTGTGGCTATTAATATGAATCTTATGAATAGTCTTACTGCTGTAAGAATTCCATAAAGACTGGACATTGTTTGTCATGGTATTTTGACTCTCTCAAAACACACACACATGCAAACAAAAACGTGGTGGAGTGGCTGAAAACTGGAAGTTTAAATTTCCAAGTTCATGTCTGTGTCACTGCAGACCCTGACTGGAAACTCATGGTTTCCTTGAACCGAGAGGAATGTGCTGAAACAGTAGTAGGTGTTGGTTAAAATTAGAACCAAGTATTTCCATAACCAGAATTACAGACACATAAAAAATAATAATAATAAAGTGACAGAACTCTACTAGTTTTTCCTTGTGTGTTCAAGAGGTTTTTGACCCAGTTCACTAACTACAATTGGATTCTGTCTCTGGACTTGGCACATAACAATGCATGGTAGACTTTCTAGACCTGGCGACGGAAACTCGGAACTCTTCCCAGGCATGAGCCCTTAAAAAATGTCATGAGGATCTGAACAGCAAATGGCAGTGTCTTCTCCTGTTGTCTCCTTTGTGCCCTCCCTCCCTGATGCTAAGCCCCAGGAAAAGATTCCATGTTGACATTATTTGTGTTTAATAGCTCATTATTGTGTCCGTGCTCTCCAGCTTTCCTTTACTAGCAGTGAGTCTGCCAAGGCGCCAGCACTGTAACTACACATGTTTCTAGACTACTGTATGAACTGCTCATCTCTTGAAGCTATTTATTTGTAGCTAATGGCTAGCATTTGGTACCTCTTGAGAACCAGAGAAATGCACACACAGTTTCCATGGAGAGGGGGACGGAAAAAAGCCCAAACAACCTACAATCGACGATCCTGTTTTTGTCTAAGGAATGCAGTTTGCTTGAGCAAGACTCTTAAGATGTATTTGTATAGGGTGCAGATGTTAGTCACTAGTGCTTAATGTATGCTGAGATGGGACCAGATAATGACCCTCTACACTGGTCAGTGGTATTGAATCAAGCGATTGCTGGAAGGTCTTGAGAAAGTAGTTTCCAACGGTAATGGCCCTGATCCCTTTGCATGTGGTTTCTTTTGGCCTTTCCTCCCTCCCATGCTGAATTATAACAGAGTCACTGGTGTGCAATTCCAGAATGTCTCAGTTTTTCCATTAGATACCTAACATTTACAAAATTACTTTAAATATTTGCCTCAGTCCAAGGTCTTGGGACTCAGCACCTTTTTACTTGCTTACATAATTTAAAAAGTCTATGTTGCTATTTTTTCAATGAACAAGACTAGTTTAAAAGAGAGATATTGGGCCAAGTGTGATAGCTTGCGCCTGTAATTCCAGCACTTTGGGAGGCTGAGTTAGGAGGTTCACTTGAGGCCATGAGTTTGAGAGCAGCCTGGCCAATATAGCAAGACCCTGTCCTTAAAAAAAAAAATTAGCTGGAAGTGGTGGTGCCTACCCAAAGTTCTAGCTACACAGGAGGCTGAGGCAGAAGTATCAGTTGAGCTTAGGAGTTTGAGACCACCCTGGGCAGCATAATGAGACCTCATCTCTATAAAAACTTAAAAAATTAGCTGAGCATGGTAGGTAGTCCCAGCTACTCAGGAGGCTGACAGGGGAGGATCACTTGAACCCAGGAGTTAGAGGTTACAGTGAGCCATGATGGTGCCCCTGCACTCCAGCCTGGGCGACAGAGTGAGGTCCTGTCTCTAAAACATAAAATGAAATGAGAGCTATCAATGGCTTTAGGATTTGGCCTGTCAACAGTGACACGGAAGAGATGTACTTTGCGAAAGAATAAAAGATGCTCTTAGGGATTGGAGAGCGTCTGGTGCATTAATGGTTCCTGTCTTGGGAAAAAGCTGCATGTAGCAATGTTCTTGGGTGTTCACAATAGCTCTTATATGTGAGGCGTAGTCATTTTCAAAGTTGTTCACTAGTGGTAGAAGAATAGATGGCATTTGATGCTTGTTATTTTATATTTTTACCTTTTAAAATTATTCTGTAATTTAAAAATATTCTGGGGCTGGGCATGGTGGCTGCCAGCACTTTGGGAGTCCAAGGTGGGAGGATTGCATGAGCTCAGAAGTTTGAGATCATCCTGGGCAACACAGTGAGACCTCATCTCTACACAATAATGTTAAAAATTAGCCATGCATGGCCAGGCACGGTGGCTCACGCCTGTAATCCCAGCACTTTGGGAGGCCGAGGCGGGTGGATCACGAGGTCAAGAGATTGAGACCATCCTGGCCAACATGGTGAAACCCCATCTCTACTAAAAATGCAAAAATTAGCCAGGCGCGGTGGCACGTACCTGTAATCCCAGCTACTTGGGAGACCGAGGCAGGAGAATCGCTTGAACCTGGGAATGTGGAGGTTGCAGTGAGCCGAGATTGCACTCCTGCACTCCAGCCTGGCGACAGAGCTAGACTCTGTCTCAAAAAAAAAAAAAAAAAAAAAAAAAAGCCATGCATAGTGGTGTACACCTGTGGTCCCAGCTACTCGGGAGGCTGAAGTGGAAGGATTGCTTGAGCCCAGGAGGTCGAGGCTGCAGCGAGCCATGATTGTGCCACTGCACTCCAGCCTGGAGGACAGAGTAAGACTGTCTGTCATAGATAGATAGATAGATAGATATAGTTTTCAACCTCTAACTGGTTGTGTGTGTGTGATTTGACAGTTTATCTGATGGTTCTTTGAAAACTGAAAATGTGTCCTTCATTCCAATGTTATAAATTTAAAAAATCAAATGTTTTAACGTAAGTATGGGAGGAGTACTCCATAACGGTGAAAGCCAGTGATTCTCCTTGAATAAGGGTATTGTTCTGTGCTAGGGGCATCTCCATTTCACTTAGCAATTGTAGCAGAATAGAGACTGCATCCCCTCTCATTCTACAGGCAAAGAATAGTTTGAAGAGAAAGCTTAGTGATTTCACTGCCAAAAGAAAGCTTTTAACAAAATTGTTTATTAAACCACACATCAGGCTGTGCAGGGACATGGGAGGAGCATGCAATTTCTGAAAAAGAATATTTAGAGGAGGATTTTATTGTATAATTGGCAAACTTCTCATCTCCGAGAATAATTGCTTGATTTCATGGAAAGGACAAGAACTTGGGTATCTTGAGGCCTAAGATAAATAGATAGCAACGGATCATGCTGGTCCCCATGGTTACCGGGAACCGAGCTCAAGTGGATTGTTATCCTGAACAAGCCTGTGTCAGGATATTCTTGTCACCTTTCAGCTGTTTGGTATTTGCTCTCTTTCTTGAATCAGCAAAAGAAATCGCTGTAAAGTTAATGTAATTTACAGGAGGTTCCCCTGCCACACTGCATGCTTTTGTGTGTCACAAGACTTAATCTTCCTGCTACCCTCTGTTAAAGGAGAACTTTTTATGTTCCGAACAATATTCGATTCTTTCAGGAGCTATTTACGTAGCTGGGGTTGGTTAATAGACAACTGGGGACTGGGCTATAAGCATTTTGACCTGGAAATATTTTTTGGGGGTTATGTGAACTACTGTACAACAAAACCTCAATTAACTAGGATTACTTGGAGAAAAGACAGTTTCTGGTTGAATTTTCTTTTAAATGGAAGGTTAAACACTTTCCTTTTCTCAACTCTTCTTACTTTCTTCCTTTGGCTTTTGGAATTCAGATGTTAAGATCTCGAAAATCCGTTAATGTTTCATTGAGTTAGTCTGTAACAGTGCTTTGGAACATCCTTGAGTTATGAAGCTTGTTATTCAGGCTTTACTTTCTTCAGAGGATTAAGAGGCTTGAACGTGACTGCTAAATTCTCTTAAGTTGTTTTCTGGGGGGAAGAACACATTTTTCTGTGTAATTTTGTTTTCTTGCATCTTTATCAGATTCAGAATAAAAAAGCTATCGTGACATGCCCTGCATCAGTAGGCCTTGTTATTTACGCAATCCTACTGTTTGAGGGTTTAGGAATATTCTAGCAAAATATAACAGAAATGAGCCATTAGTAAATGGCTTTACTTAAAATATTTAGTTTTCTTCTGTGTGTGTTAAAGTCAAGTTATATTAATTTAATCGGCAGTTGGGTCGGCTCTTTTGCATAATCCAGACAATATATGAATCCCACAAATATTTATTGAGTATATACTCTGTGTGCTTCATATACCATGTTAGGTAGTTTTGTAATACCAGTAATGATGTCAGCATAAATGTATTAACCTCTGATAACCTTCACATAAATCTTATTTTCTGCAGCAATGGAAACTTGTCCCTAAGGGACTTTGTGGTTATAGCTGTTCTGATTTCCTGGTTTGAAATTTTTATAAACTTTCCAACTTTTTTCTTTTGCACTCAGTACTTAAAAATAAATTTAATGCCAAAAGTAAAAGTACTATTATTTTCATCAATCATAAGTTATAGATACCAAAAACTCAGAAATTTTTCTTGAACTAAATAGGGAACTTAGGCAAAAGGACTGCTTTAATTCCATCTAAAAGATAAAATCTAATACTGACTTTCAAATATGTCATTAAG
The DNA here is from genome assembly GCF_003255815.1 of Theropithecus gelada. NCBI lineage: Eukaryota > Metazoa > Chordata > Mammalia > Primates > Cercopithecidae > Theropithecus > Theropithecus gelada. Next base: position 31,593,434 of record NC_037680.1, read on the forward strand.
AGTTTAGTGTCTCCGAGTAAAGGTAGAAGTTTTACATTATCATCTATCAATGATATCAGCGAGAACTAAAATTATTAGGAAGTAAGCTAAGGATAATTTATAGTCTAGATTTAACTTAAAATTGGAACCAATTTCCAGTGGTTTCTTCCCTTAGTTCTTGATTTAGCCATACTATGACCATTAAAAAAAAAATCTTTAAAATGTATGTGAGGCCGGGCGCGGTGGCTCAAGCCTGTAATCCCAGCACTTTGGGAGGCCGAGACGGGCGGATCACAAGGTCAGGAGATCGAGACCATCCTGGCTAACACGGTGAAACCCCGTCTCTACTAAAAAATACAAAAAACTAGCCGGGCGCAGTGGCGGGCGCCTGTAGTCCCAGCTACTCGGGAGGCTGAGGCAGGAGAATGGCGTGAACCCGGGAGGCGGAGCTTGCAGTGAGCTGAGATCCGGCCACTGCACTCCAGCCTGGGCGGCAGAGCGAGACTCCGTCTCAAAAAAAAAAAAAAAAAAAAAAAATGTATGTGAAAAAAACTGAAGAAAATGTGGTAAAGGGTATGATTTGATAAGAAAGGGGCTAGGTTTATAGGGAATGCATTATAATCTTTATAGTTACATGTGTTTGTAATATAATAAAACACTTTTAGATGAATTATTTCTTTTTGTTTTTCTTTTCTTTTTGAGACACAAGTCTCATTCTGTTGCCCAGGCTGGAGTGCAGTGGTGTGATCTTGGCTCACTGCAAGCTCCACCTCCTGGGTTCAAGTGATACATGTGCCTCAGCCTCTGGAGTAGCTGGGATTATAGGCACACACCACCACACCCTGCTAATTTTTGTATTTTTAGTAGAGAAGGGGTTTTGCCATGTTGACCAGGCTGGTCTTGAACTCCTGACCTCAAGTGATCCACCCACCTCGGCCTCTCAAAGTGCTGGAATTACAGGTGTGAGCTGCAATGCCTGGCTAGATGAATTATTTACTTTAGAAATTTATTTTCTATGTATCTGCAAAAGTGTTTCATTTTAGTACTGTGAAATGAGTGGGCCCTATGCTGGGTCCTGTTGGGGTTTGTGATTTATAGATGGTAAAATACATTTCACACTTACAAGATGAAGCAATCTACCTCTATATAAAGAGTTTGCCTGTGAGTGGTTGTAGCAAGTGTCTTCTTCTTATATGACAATTGAGGGCAAGACAGAGGTCAGACCATTGGTGAAACCCTTAGTGCAAGCAAGTCTGCAAATAAGCTTTTTAGCTACTTAAGCCTCGGTGTTTTATTGGCATTAAAGCCCAAGACACACCAGCAATACTTGCACAATCAAAAGTTCTATTTTTCCAAGACATGCTGGTCATACAAGAAAAACTGAGATAACGTATAATTTATTTTTCCAAGACATGCTGATCACAAAAGAAAAACTGAGATAACATATAATTAGTCACTGTATCCACTTTGGATCCAGTTTGCGTATCTATATCTGTCTGTAAACAAACATATGCACACATATATATACCTGTGTGTATATATATGCACAGACACACATATATATATATTTAAAATCACAGTACTTAATTTGCCTCCAAAACTAATAGCCACGTTAATGTCTTTGAGTTAAGTTAGGTTGGCTTGAATCAATTGGCAATATCCTGGTAAATGGTTTTGGTGTCAACTAGCCACCAAAAGCCAGGTGTGGTGGCTCATGACTATAATCCCTGCACTTTGGGAGGCTGAGGTGGGAGGATCACCCGAGGCTAGGAGTTTGAGACCAGTCTGTACAACATAGACTCCATCTACAAAAAATAAAAAATTTGCTGGGTGTGGTAGCATGTACTTACCGTCCTAGCTATTTGGGAGGCTGAGGCAGAAGGATACCTTGAGCCCAGGAGGTTGAGGCTGCAGTGAGCCACGATGGTAGCACCACACTACAGCCTGGGCAATAGCGAGACCCTGTCCAGGAGGGTAGAGTGCAAAGGATGCCTGTGGAATGGGAGAATCTGTTGAGCATCTACCCTCCTGCTCCCAGGCTAAACCCATGAGAAGAGCACTGTCAACAAAAGAAGCTTTCCCTACAGTTGGGAAGAGTTGAGGTTAGCAGAAAGGGTAAAACAAGAACAAAGTAATTCCTAGCCATCCGAAGAGGTGGAATGGGAAAGGCAACACCTATAACAGGAAGGAAATACTCCATCTGGGGCCGAGGCTGCCTTATTCTGAGGCCCCAGCTTGGCTGCCTTTCTCTTCATTCCCTCTATGTGCCACTTAACAGTATGCATTTCAACTTTCCCCTTTCAGGGAGGGGCCAGATGTAGAAACGCCTCACCACCTGTACCAGTAAGATGAGATTAGCTCAGGAAATGTTGTCATTTGTTTGAGGGACAAGAATAACATGAAAGAAGGAGCAAGATTAACAGAACAGCTGACCTAGAGCTGCTAGGCTACTGGATGGTCCTCTGTGCTTATATACACAGTGTAATACTCGTAAGGAAAAAGCAAAAGGCTTGGAGGAGGCTGTGGACTGCCTATAGTTGACAGTATTTTCTTTTGTGTGGGCGTGGTGGATGTGGGAGATAGAACGTAAACTTCCTACCTTATGCATTGATGTTATTTCATTGATTATAGTGAACGCTTTATAGACTGAAACAAGTCTAAGAAAAATTCATCTTGAGCTGAGGAGATAGAGATGACCTGCGAAAGATTTCACATCCATGAAATTTGTGTGACTGATAGTTTTAATAAAAAAAAATTGTCAGCCAAATATATTGAGAGTTCCTTAGTCATATTAACTGATCTGAAACTGTTGCCACTAGGGTATATAAAAGATACTACCTGTATTTTAGTGATAAACCACGAAGAATAAAATGAGTTTTTAATTAGCATCATGCAGCCACTTAAGTATTAGCAAAGAAAATGTGTAGCTGACCTTTCAGTTCTCTGTAATATAGAAAAACAGATGCTGCATCTCTAGTTTTGCCTGTGCCTGGGGGATATTTAAAACTTGTACTAAAATGTTAATTTTTTCATGGTAGAGGTGATGGGGAAACTTGCAAAAAAAGGGGAAAGGGGAGGGAATTGGGTGCAGTAGAAATGAGCATGAGGCCAGCAGTAGGGAATGAGTTTACAATAAGGTATAAGAGTGGTTGGGGGTTGTGAGAGAGGTTTGGGGGAGGTTTGGGGGCTGGGAAGACAAGGGAAAAGAAAATGCAGGGATATGCTATTTGTGTTCATTTTGTCTTTGAAAACCAAAAGTGTGTAGCATCATTCTCCGGCAGAGTCTGGGAGGACTTGAGTTGGCTGCCACAGTTTATGATCTACCCAAACATAAACGTTCCTGGAAATCTTTGGCCTCTGAGCTGACTTCTTGTCTGTTGTTTGTGAGCCAGGAATTTAACAGCTCTGTTGTATGTACAGGCTGCAGATGCTTCTCTTCAGCTTTTGCTATCCACTGTGTGTGTGTGTGTGTGTGTGTGTGTGTGTGTTGGATAAAAAAAAACCTGTTGCTTCCATGCAACGGCCCACACAACTTGGGACTCATGGTCAGCCTCACCTTCGACATTGGCTAAAACTCTACAGGAAACAGTTTATGGAGTTTAAGGGGGAAAAAAAAAGGAAAATTATCAGGCTCCAAGCAGGTTATTTATGGACGAGTGTGTGAACAGAACATCTAATTGAAAAAAGAAAAAAATTACAGATGGGTGGGGATGGAAAGGCAAATGTGTTGTGTAGCTGGCCAAGTAATATCTGGCTATGTCAAAAAATGGGAAAAAACATCATCTTCAATGAGTTACGTTATTTGTATTCCTTCCATCTTGCCTGTCATGTGCCTTGGATAATGCTGCTGTCTATTAAGCCCTCTGTGTCCTCCTCCCTCACCAGCTTTGCTCCATTGTGCTGTTGGTGGGGACACAGCCCAGGTGGTTGGGTGACGCCTGTGCTTCCCTCCTGCCCTCTTTTGGTGTTGCTATTTGAAAATCACTTGTATAATGAATGTATCCTCTCTCCACTCCCATTGTTATGTGAAAAAAGCCAGTAAAAATGAACATCTGGCAAAGAAACTGTCCCAATTTAAGGAGGAAGTTTGCTAGATTTATGATCTTCCTTTGTAACTCAAGTATAAACTGGCCACTATTTGAGGAGTGAGGTCTTGCTACACAGTTATCAGGGTCAGGGGGCCAGGCAGGGGTCGAGTAGGGTGAGTGGAGGCTCTGGGGTTGCTGCCTAGGCTGGAAAAACACTGCATCAGCTGAATGACTGCCGGCCTGCCAGGATGCTGTTATTTTCTATCCTGATTCAGTTTTGTGAAAGGACAGTGGGTGTGAATTTTTGGCTGGGTGCTCTGGATCACTAACCAGAAATAAGCTTAGCTAAATTGACCACAAGAAATTTCACTGTTTTAAAGCCCACCAGCTAACTCCCCAAATTTTGCCTTATTTGTCTCTTTCCTTGAAATCACTTTAACATTGCATAGTATATTTTATCTTCATAATGACTACTTAAAGATGGTTTTAAAACTGAACTATATATTAGCCAGGGCGTGGTGGCTCATGTCTGTAATCCCAGCATTTTGGGAGGCTGAGGCGAGAGGATCACTTAAGGTCAGGAGTTTGAGACCAGCCTGGCCAACATGGTGAAACCTTCTCTCTACTAAAAATATAAAAATTAGCCAGGTGTGGTGGCGCACACCTGGAATCCCAGCTACTCGAGAGGCTGAGGCAAGAGAATCGCCTGAACCCAGGAGGCAGAGGTTGCAGTAAGCTGAGATAGAGCCACTTCACTCCAGCCTGGGAGACAGAGTGAGACTCCATAACAACAACAACAACAACAACAACAACAACATATATATTGTAATAAAATAGAGTTATACTGAGCTAACGTATGCATTTTAAGTTAATCATTTATGTACTATAAAAAATAGTAAATCGCATTTGTAAAAATATAAAGTACTGGCATGAACACAGCATTGTTCCTGTGGAAGGAGTTTGTGGGTTTCAGAAGTTTGTTACCCCCTGATTTAGGTATGGTCCTGTCTGTTGAACTCATGGTCATGGTATAATGACATCTCTTCATTTCATCCCCCACCCTCTGCCCCCAGAACCATTTCCTTGCTTTATGTAATTTTTTGTTAGATGAATCTCTATCTCCAAAAGCGACTGGGATAGATTAAATCAAGGCTCATACACAGCCTGTAAAAACAGGAACTTCATTTCAGGGAAGATTTTTGTAAGATCGTTTTCTAAAATAGCATAGTATCAGAAATATTTCTGTAATGCTTTTCGGCAAGGAAATTGGTTCAATATTTTTGGCTTTGTCAACTCAGTTCTCAATAATAGCTATGCTCTGTTGTCATTACAGTTTTGGCTTTTATCAACTGGAGAATGATTTTATATTAAGTGCTTCGAAATTATTTTTTTCTTGCATTTTTATCTAAGGCTTTGTAAGTGGGGTGCCCAAGTACTGCGTGGAACCAGAATCCTCTTTTCCTTATCTTTCATAATTTTCCATGTTTGTTTTGAATTAATTAGCTTTGATTCAAACAAAAACTATCATTTTAAAAGATCTGGTGTTTCAGTATTTTGTTTTGTTCAATCACCCCTTGTTTCTTTTGACACTGAAGTTTTCTCAGGAACTAAGCAGATCGGATATTGTTCCTCTACTTTGCTTCCTTGAACTCCCTGAGTGAAATTTGTTTTTACCAAGAGGCAGTGTTTATGCGTTGGTGATAAAAAGAAAATAGCCGATATATTACTAGTTTTTTTTTTCTTCCATGTCACCTTGTTATGTAAGGTTATTTCGTTGCCTTTCTAATGATTTTCATGGAAACAGTCAACAAGGATGTCCTAACACTGCCCAACATGAAGCCAACCATAACTGTGGATAGAAATAGCAGACTCCTACCTCCTGACCTTAAAAAATGTGTAATCTAGTTAAGAAGTTAAATCCCAAGGGGTACATCATAAAGCAATGAATGATTCAAATCGGCACTGTAAGAATAAGTTCTAGATGGTATGGGGCAGCCTATAAGAGCTATTGGAATTTAAAGAAGCAATAGATTGTTATGCAATTATGGAAAATTTTCTTGAGGAGGAGGAATTTGAGAGTTCAAATTATTTTCTCAACAAACTTGTCCTCATTTTAGATTCCGCATTTGATAGGTAGGCTTCCAATATAATTTCTCTTTTCCTGTTAACAAAATAAATCTCAGAATTCTGAAAAGGAAAGATACTGATTCTTTCAAATCTCAAATGTCCTAACTTTATAGAGGAATGTGGTACTATGAAAGGAAACAAATCAAGGTGCTGTTAATATGAGCAGTGTTGTAGTTTGGATATGTGACCCTCCAAACCTCATGTTGAAATTCGATCCCCAATGTTGGGAGGTGGAGCCTAGTGGGAGGTGATTTGGGTGATGGGGATGGATCCTTCATGAATGGCGTGGTGTCCTAATGAGTCAACTTGATGTCATCACTGGTGGTAATGAGTGAATTCTAGCCCTATAAGTTCATGCAAAATATGGTTATTAAAAGAGCCTGGCACCTCTGTTGCCATGTGATCTCTGCACACAGCAGCTCCTCTTCCCCTTCTGCCCTAAGTGGAAGCAGCCTGAGGCCCTCATCAGGAGCAGATGCTGGCGCAATGCTTTTTGTACAGCCAAGAGAACCATGAGCCAAATAAACATTTTCTTTATAAAGTACGCAGCCTTGGGTATCCCTTTATAGCAACACAAATGGGCTAAGACCAATAATCACCTTTAATTTGGGTTTGTAGGATAGCCAGTGTTTAGGACCCTGTAATTTTGCTTATAAAACCATGAAAGCTCATTTCAGATATTAACAAAGCATTTGGCTTACATTTCTTATTTACTTGGTGTGTACACAGGCTGGAATAAAAACAAAAGCAAATACAGTTTGGAAGAAAATAAAGCCAGCAGTATCCACTGGTGAATCCCTTTAACCATCCACCCCAGGAACGTGTGCAGTGCTGGTTATGGCAGAGTGGGGCAGTTCCTCTGGAAGACGGTATGATAAACGAGGGTCACCCAAGTGTGAGGCCAGAGGAAGGGAAACTATCTTCAGGAAGCTGTGAGCTTTTCCTTTTGTATGGGGGGTGTTTTGTTGGACTAAAGTTGTAGAAGGCATTTGACCTCTGCTATTGTACTTCATGTTTCAACCTCAGCTTCTGACCCAAAATAACACATATCTTTTCAGTAACTTGGGACAGAGCTGACAAAAGGCAGTCAAATTCAGAAGGAGACTCATTATAAAACAAGGATTATAAACTACACAAAGAGCAAAATTAGTAGGGAAACTACCACCACAATAATAATGCTGCAGTGTTTTCAGAGCTGATATGTGATTGTGTTTTTCCTGTCTTGATTGTTTTTAAGTTTGGTCTAAAAAATATGGGTATCAACTAAAAATTTCTTAAACTGCTACTAGTTTGTCTCCTTCCAGAGAGAAAGGATATTCATTTGATTTGAGAATTGTCATTTTGGTTTAATTAACAATTGTTTGAAGGATGTTAAAAATCATCGTGGTGACTTGGTTTTTATCCTAACAAACAATTGCATGATAATTTTAGATTACTCTTGAAATATGCCTCAAAATAAAAAGTTAGACATAGTGGTCCTTTCTTATGTGCCTTGACTATTGTCAGAGAAAGCCCTGGGTTATCAGCCTGTTTAGAAGAAGTGACCTGGTATGCTTTTTGACTCTTGGCTCTGAAATCACATCATCAGGAGGACCATGTGGATTTTATTCATTTGACAGATACTTATTGTGCACCTGTTATGTGCCAGGTCCTGTTATGCAGAGGACAAGTAGAGTAGAAAATGGAACTAACACTTGCAACACACACAATCAACTCTTTTGTTATAGCTCAGTTTAATTAACAGAAGGAAAAAAATTTGCTTTCGGGAATACACATAACACCTGGGAACGCAGCTTTGGAACACCCGATTTGTCTAAGATGCCTGCTTACTACTCCTATTATTCTATACATTACAAAGCCTGAATATGTAAATGGGAGTTCAACGGTCTTTTAGGAAAAAAATTTACTGAAAATATACTAAGAGGAATAACACTAAGGAATTCAGGAGCTACAAGAATTCTTGGAGTACTGTTATTTCAGGTACTTTCTTTGAAGTATTAAGTACACATTATCAGTAAGTCTTGTTGTGTTCCTATTCTATGTAGATCATGTTATCAGATAGAGAGAATGTAAAGATAGATTAAGATGTTCATGCTGGGCCTAGTGTGGTGACTCATGCCTGTAATCCCAGCATTTTGGGAGGCCGAGGTGGGTGGATCACTTGAGGTCAGGAGTTCAAGACCAGCCTGGCCAAGATGGTGAAACCCCATCTCTACTAAAAATACAAAAATTAGCCGGGTGTGGTGGTGGGTGCTTCTAATCCCAGCTACTTGGGAGGCTGTGACAGATAATTGCTTGAACCTGTGAGGTGGAGGTTGCAGTGAGCCGAGATTTCCCCACTGCACTACACTTCAGCCTGGGCGACAGAGCAAGACTCCATCTCAAAAACAAAACAAAACAAAACAAAACAAAACAAAACAAAACAAAAAAAACTGCCTTTAGCCAGGCGCTGTGGCTCACGCCTGTAATCCCAGCACTTTGGGAAGCCGAGGCAGGTGGATCACGAGGTCAGGAGATCGGGACCATCCTGGCTAACATGGTGAAACCCCGTCTCTACTAAAAATACAAAAAATTAGCCAGGCGTGGTGGCGGGCGCCTGTAGTCCCAGCTACTCGGGAGGCTGAGGCAGTAGAATGGCATGAACCTGGAAGGCAGAGCTTGCAGTGAGCCCAGATGGTGCCACTGCACTCCAGCCTGGGCGAAAGAGCGAGACTCCATCCCCCCAAAAAAATAAAAAAGAAAAATACAAAAATTAGCTGGGCATGGTGGCACATTACTGTAATCGCAGCTACTCAGGAGGCTGAGGCATGAAAATCCACTGAACCTGGGAGGCAGAGGTTGCAGTGAGTGAAGATCGTGCCATTGCACACCAGCCTGGGTGACAGAGCGAGACTCCGTCTCACACACACACACACACACACACACACGCGATTTTTTTCATGCCCTAAAAGCTTTTACACATCCTAGTTGAGAGGACAGGATACACATACACACACACTTCCCTACCTGCTTGCCTGCCTCCAGGAAGCATGTACGAAATGCCAGTCAACTAGGATGCCTTGTTTAGTGTTAAGAACTAGAGAATGACATGGATAGCTGTTCTGATTCTGTTAGTATTTCTTAGCTTCTTTCCTACCCTAGCCATTTCACTATTAAGTTGATAGTAATTCCCCATGTTTACTCCAGCATTAAGCTTGTGTATCCTCTATCAGCCCATACCTTATAGGTGGCAAGATTAATTTTAAAAGAATTTCAGACTTAAAAAAAGTTGCAAACTAGTACAAGGAATTGCTGTGTAACTTTCTTACTTTCCCCAAATAATGTCTTATATAATCATAGTGTGCTTATCAAAAGTAGGAAATTAACAGGGACACAATACTATTAATCTTTGTCCTGCTGATGCCCTTTTCTGGGTCCAGGATCTAGGTCTGGTTCCTACATTGCATTTAGTTGTTATGTCTCCCCAGTTTCTTCTAATTTGGAACTGTTTGTCTTTGTTTTTCATGATTTTGATAATTTTGGGGATTACTGACCAGTTATTTCATAGAATATTCCTCAATTTGGGTATGTGGATCAGGCTGGGCATTTTTGGCAAGAATATCGTGGAAGTTATCTCGTGTATGTATTAGTGCGTTATCACCACATGCACGTGGTATCTGCATGTGTCATTACTTTGCTAACTTGATCACGTGGTTAAGGTGGGGCCTACCAGAAGTCTCCACGGTAACGCTATGATTTTTCTCTTTGTAATTAGCGTCTTGTGGGGAGATACTTTGCAACTCTGCAAATATCTTGTTTCACATCCTACGTTTGCTCATTAATTTTAGCATTTGTTGATTTCCTGGCTGCATCAATTATCACTGTGGTGTTTGCCAAATAGTGATTTTTAAATTTCTGTCATCCCTTCATATGAGTTAGAATTCTGTGAGGATGAGCCGTTCCTTCTCCCCTTATTATTTATTCAGTTATTTATATCTGTATGGATTCATGGATATTTATTCTATGGGTTACAATCTCTTCCTATGATTATTTATTGTGATGCTTACATTGTTCCAGATTTGGCTATTGGGAGGTCCTTAAATTTGGCTTGTAATATTCTTTTGACTGTTCCAATTTGCACCAGTTTTTTACTTTTTGGTACCATAAGATGTTCCAAGCTTATCTTGGATTTTTTTTTTCTTTTCCTGCTCCAGCCCTAGAATCAGTCATTTTTCTAAGAAACTCTATTTTCCCTTATTGGACAAAGGTATATAGAAACCAAAATTTGGTGCTAGATGTGCTTATTGTTCCTAAGATGTCAGTACTTCTAGCCCTTCTCAACAGATAAGAGATAGGAAGTCTATGTGTATACATATACATATGCACACATTTCTATCTATATATTAAAACCCTTAGGGTTCATTCTCACTTTCCCCCTTATCGGTAACTCTTTTATCTGAATGTGAGAAACCTGGCTGTCATTATCCACAATGTGTTTACTTATTTGTGCAATTCTAAACTACACACTTAGTAGTTTCAGAATGCTAACACATACCCCTATGAGAAATAAATTTACTAACTAGAATGTAGCATTCATGTGCATTTTTTTTTGTTTTTAGCATTACAATATCTAGAGTACTGTGTTCTAAAGTTATTTAGGTTCTTTTCTACCTACTTTTTGCTTTTGTTCATTTGTAATACATTAGGTTCTCTTATTTCATTTTGATCAAAATCATGTTGGTTTTGTTTACTTTTAGGTGATGTCAAATATTGCCACAGTTCTAAAACATATAAATACATGAAAAGTATGCTCAGAAGGTATACTTCTTCCTCATTCTTTCTGACCCATTCCCATCCTCTTTCTGTAGATAAGTAATCTCATTACTTCTTGGTTTATCCTTCCTGTATGTATTTTTTTACACAAATCAGCAGACGCATACTGTATTTTCTTATTTCCTTTTTTTTATGAAAGGTGGCATTTTTTGTTGTTGCACAAAAATTGCCACAAACTTAGTGGCTTAAAACAACACAAATGTATTAGCTCATAGTTTCTGTGGGTCAGGAGTTTGGACACGGGTTAGTTGGGTTTTCTGCTTTTCTGCTCAGTCTCATCAGGCCGAAATTCAGGTTGTTGACCAGGGTTTCGATATCATCTGAGGCTTGGGAGTCGTTTTCCAAACTATCTAGTTGTTGGCAGAATTCCACTGCTTGCCGTGGTTGCACTGAAGCCCTTATCTCCAAGAAGCTGCCCACGTGACCTCTCCGTGGTTTGTCTCTTAGTAGTGTCTCTGCTGCTTTGAATTTTTCTGACTAATATTTTCTCTAGCCCTAGACTATCTTTAAAGGGTGTACTTTTTGAGGTCAGACCCACCCAGGATAATCCCCTCTCACCTTTGCCATATAATGTAACCTAATCATGGGAGTGAAGTCATATCATATTCATAACCTGTCTACAGTTAGGAGATTATAATAGGACATGTGCCCCAGAAAGCAGGAATCTCGGAGGCTATGTTAAAATTCTGCTTTTACCATGAAGCATACTATAGGTAGAATTCCAAGATAGCCTCCAAGTGCAAAAATTTTGCACTTTAAGCAAGTATTATGAAAAAGCATTGTTATATTGTCTATGCATTTTCTCCATGAGATATAGAGTTTTGTTCAATTTATTAAAAATACTAATTTTGGCAGTTAAGGTTTGAATTTCTGTTCTAGTGTTATGTTTGTACTTTACCTTTTTTGAAAAAAAAAAAAAAAATGCCCACAGCTACTAGTTTCTTACTTAACTTTATGTTATCTGGTTTGTCAGTTTTTAAGGATATTCTTGAATCCTTACCTATGTCCTGTATGCCAATCCATGAACTTAGTCAAATTTCCAGTTTTTGTCTTCTTTCTTCCATTTTTTTAAGTTGTATTACTTCTGTGTTGTCACAACATATAATATTGTCACATTGTTCTTTCAACTCTGCATTACATTCTTCTGGCAGATTTTACTGACGATAATGTTTTTGTGTAACATATATTGTTGCTGTCTTATATCAGGAATAGCTCTACCACCACCCTTTTTCTTTAAAACCTTGAGAATACTGAGATTTGGGAGATCATCAAAGAAAATGAAGACAAACAAATATACTTACCTGAATGTTCAGAGACCTTACCATTCATATGCATTATTGAAAACACGACAAATGTTCCCAACTTCAGAAAGAGGCAGAATTAGTCCTACTTCAACTTAATTAGTGAAGGAATTTGGCATCTTTGTAAACATAAAGGGCCTATGTGGTTCATGTATCTTTCTGTAAGGCAATAACCATGAAGGGCAAAGGGGCCCTTAGTTAATTGTAAGTTGAGTAGGATGGGAGGGGTCAATGGCATTTTAACATAGAAGAACCAAGTGTTAATAAAGAGCTTTTCTTTCTTCTCCAGGAGCTTGGTCAGCTATGTTTTCTGTTAAGTCTGATTGAGGAGTCAAAGTCCCAGTGGAAAGGTGTTGATGCGAAGGCAGATTCTAGAGGATCAATATTTCGAACCTCCTTTTAAGCTCATCTGACTTCACAGCTAAAAAGCTGTTGAGGCTTCAGAAAAAGGAAAGGCACAAAAGAATGAATGAATCAGAATTTGCCTGGACGCGATGTTCCTGATGATGGTCAAAAGTCCTGAGAGTTCCAGCCTTGAGGCCTGGCTCCCCTCTCTCTGCAGGCCTCTGGCTGGTTGCTTTTGGAGGAAGCTGAGTGTTTGGGTTGTTGTGATTCCTGATGTTGGGGATTTCATATAACACAGCTCTGGAAGGTCTTGTACTCATGACTATTAGTTATTCGAGGCCACCTAAAATCTAAATCAAAGAAATGACTAGAACGGAGAGAAGTGAAAAAGGTCCTGATTTGTGAAACAATTTCTCGACTTTGTTGTAGGTCACTCAAGGCTTAGTGTAGGCTTTTTTCAAGGTATGTGTCTTTTAGGACTGAATCGATTCCAAGCTGTATGTGAAAGCTTGTGTGTAAATAGGTTTCTGCTGGCAGATGGTTGGCAGGCTCAACCATCAGCCTTCCAGACTTGGGATTCTAACAAAATTCTATTCTGTGGCACAAGCCTAGAATAAGTATGATCCATATAAATACATTCATTTATGCACATATTAGCAGAACACTGAGTTCTTGTTTTTTGTGATTTTGATGATCTGGTGCTTTTGGTTTTCCTAATACTGGTTCATGGAGAAATAAGTTGTACTGTGTTGGCTAAAACCCGACTCTGGATGCACTAAAGAATTCTCCTGAGTTTCTTTCTCATGTTCCTCTATCCTGGAGGAAGTCTGTCTGCTTTCTCTTTTGCAGTCGGGAGATAGAGCATTGACCCCTGAAGCAATGTTGCGTTTACTTTATGAGAGCTCACCCTTGGATGTTAATGAAAGCAGAAGAGTGAATTAGTGCTGACTTCAGAGCAGGACAACTTGGGTGGGGGAATCTCTGAAGAGAACATGTTGTAATAGGCAACACCCAGGGGAAAATTGACAAATCACGATAAGAATCATTGGATAATTCTGACCCACCCAAGAGAGCAGGAGGGTGAGAACTAAATCATCCTCTGAAATACACTTAGATTAAGAAATCAGTCTGATGTTCATTTCCTAACATTCATCAGAAAGAAAAACAGGACTGATCCCAGGCAAAATTTATTGGTGGGGAAAATGTCGTGTTCTATCTCCTCCTTCTCTCTGCTTAGCTCCCCAGCACCTGGTTAATTAATACTCTGCCATCTACCCCCTCAGAACCTTTTTCTTAGAACCACCTGAGATTCATTCATCTACAGAATCAACAGCTGTCAACCACGGCAAATAGATCCCGTACCCTCTACCATACCCCAGTATCCTAACAATACCTTAAAATGAGCATCAAGCGGGGCGCGGTGGCTCACGCCTGTAATCCTAGCACTTTGGGAGGTCGAGGCCGGTGGATCACCTGAGGTCAGGAGTTCTAGACCAGCCTGGCCAACATGGCGAAACCCCGTCTCTACTAAAAATACAAAAATTAGCCGGATGTGGTGACAGGTGCCTGTAATCCCAGCTACTCGGGATGCTGAGGCAGGGGAATCACTTGAACCCCAGTGGGGCAGAGGTTGCAGTGAACGGAGATCGCGCCACTTCACTCTAGCCTGGGTGAAACTCCATCTCAAAACAAACAAACAACCAAAAAAAAAAAAAAACGGGCATCAAAAGTCAGATGTCTACAGTAGTCAGTTAGGTCTCTTAAATTTGTAAAATCTGCCTGGGTTTGAGACAAAAGGGAGTGGTGGAACCTTGGCAAGCCTGAGAATAAAGTCTCTGACCGAGGCAGGCGCCACTCGGCTTCAGCCCATGCTGGCAAGGCAGGCCGGTGCTGTGAGGCCTTCCAAATTTTCATGAGAAGATGAAAATTTTGATTCTTCTATGAAATCTTTCAAATTTTTCATGACAGTTTTAAATGTTTTGCAGGCAGTAAAAACAACTCTTTGTGCCCTTAGGCCCTGAAATCAAACCATGTGGGCCAGTAATTCCCAGATAGAGTCCTTGACCTAATATGCTTTTCTTAAAGTTAAATGTATTTAAGGATTATCTTTCTATTTTGATATTTTTGTCCTTGCTGTATTGTTAACGTAAGAATGTAATTGCTTTTCTAAAGTGACTCGGGGATAGGGTGAGCTTTTACTTGCATTCGGTGAAACTTGAAGGACGACCTTCCCAAAAGGGAACTCAGAAAATGTATCTGACTCTTCTAAAAGACATGTAACTTAAAAGCATAATTCTTTATGAGCTGATACTGAGAGCTCCCGATGGATGGGTTGATGGAAATGCTAATGAAGGCTCTATTCAATTTTTAAATTTATCTTCAACGAGCAGCCGGTTCAGAGGCTCCAAACCAAACTGGCCAGCTTCCCCTGATGCTGAAAAACAAAATCCCCAGGCTGTCCAGGGTTTTGAGTGAGAGGGTCTCAGGAATATTTACACAGAAGGGAGCAAAGAGCCTGACTGTGTTCCTGGCTTTAACAAGTAAAGATATTCTGTTTCCCTCTGTGTAAATTTGCCCGACTTTTTAATTTTTTAAAATTTTGAGAAATCAATTGCCAAGACTCCATTTAGAAGGAAGACGATGAGAATGAATCTTGTGAATGTCCAGACTGTACTGTTTCTCTAATGGGGTCCTGTGTACCCCCTGTGATTTAGATATTGGCAGAAGGTCCAGTGTACACTTTGAATGTGATCCAAACGTTCTAGTTCTTTTAAATTTCATAAGTTATAGTTTCCTGAAAGAGAAACTGTAACTGCATAGTAGCAAGTATGGAAAGGAACCTAGTTTTCACTGTTGTGCCCCGTCATTTAACAGTCACTTTGAGTAGTTTTTAAATCAAAAGCAAGAAAATGTTGATGCCTTAACTTTTTAACCCCTTGTTCTTCATACTAGTCTATAGGATAAGTTCTTCTTGTGGAGTAAACACTTGGGTTATTTCGAGTGAGGCGACAACAGTGAGAATTTTGTTTGAGGAGATGCTTATCTGATTCTCTCTCCCTATTCAAATATAGGATTGATTGTTTTCATCCTTGGAGCACCCACTAGGTACAACTCTGTTGGAAACCTTAATGGTGAAAGCAGCGTCTATTCATTGAATTCCTTTTAATGTGTCAGAAACTGCTTTGTGAAACACAGGTTATAACATTTATTTTTCACAATGATCTATGAGAGAAGAATACAAGAGGGATGGTCTCCAAGATAGGAAAAAATACTGCCTTTGGGCCGGGTGTGGTGGCTCATGCCTTTAATTCCAGCACTTTGAGAGGCCAAGGCCGGTGGATCACCTGAGGTCAGGAATCCGAGACCAGCCTGGCCAAAATGGTGAAACCCCATCTCTACTAAAAATACAAAAATTAGCCGGTTGTGATGGCGGGCATCTGTAGTGTCAGCTACTCAGGAGGCCGAGGCACGAGAATTGCTTAAACCTGGGAGGCAGAGGTTGCAGTGAGCCAGGGTGGCGCCACTGCACTCCAGCCTGGGCAACAGAGGAAGACTCTGACTCAAAAAAACCCAAAAAACCCAAAAGCAACAAAAGAAATGCCACCTTTATTTCATTGTGAGGAGAGTGGGAGAGGAAGGTAGAGAAGTGTGGTGGGTTTGTGAGTTTAGTAGCAGGAAAGGGAGAGAGTTCTGGTATAAGGGGGTTTATTTTCTCCATGAGATACGAGGGGTGAGGCTATATTGAGAGAAGGGGGTGAGGAGAGGGTATGGAGGTTGGAGGTTGGAGGTTGGAGGAGATTGTAAATCGTTGACCAGAAGAAGGTAGATGTTCCCTGGGCACTGTTGAGGGTAGATATTTTCTGGACAAGTGATAGTTGTTGCTCTGTGGTTGACTCATCTGCCTGTTGCATGGCACTCTCTGCAGTCTCAGGTGCTTCTGTAGCAGGAGGGACAAGATGGTATTAAAGAGGAATTACTCATGACCCTTGTTCAATATGGCGAGGCAGACTTTATTTAGGACCATCTTGGTAGGTGTAGGGACCTCTGCAATGGGATTTTTGCAGTGAGGGAGAGAGATTGAGCTCAATTCTGAACAGAGCATGGACAAATAGGAATTTATAGCCAAGGAGTGGCGTGGAGGTCAGTGGATGGAAAACTACTAGGAGGAAACATCAGGACTGTGGGAGTGAAGTAGGGGAAGAAAGGGAGAGAATTCTGGCTAAAGTGATCCTGACCTATTACAGGATTCTTGCTGAAGGCAGACCAGGGTGATCAGATACCATCTGGGGAATGGGAGTGGATGAGGAACCCAATTAGCTAGTAGGGGTGATTAGACATAGAAGGTGGGGAATTCTGGCTAAACTGACTTAGCAGAGTTCTTGCCAAAACCAGATTTTGTAAGAAAGTGTATACATGGATGTAGGAGAATGTACAGGAGCCTAAAGTTTGGTCAAGGAAAAAAATCTTTATCACTGGTAAGTGAGTTTGTCTAGGTTTGGGGGTGTGTTGGGGGCTGTGCTGAAAAGACAGAGGAGCAAGAAACACTGGTGCAAGATCAAGAACATTATTTACCTGGGCCATGGATTCTAAGCTGGGTAAGGAGGGAACTGCAGAAAAGAGTGAGCTGATGGGAGTTCTTTACTAAGAGTCAGACAAATTTGGGGAAGGTATTGCAGTGGGAAAAAAATTGTTAGGACAAGAGCCAGGATGTTCTCTCGCAACTGCATTTCCACCCTTGCTTCAGATGGGGGAACTGTTTACACATTCCACAGTGGAGAACAATCAAGCCAGGCATGGTGGCACACGCTTGTAATCTCTGCACTTTGGGAGGCCGAGGTGGGGGGGTCACTTGAGGTCAGGAGTTTGAGACCAGCCTGGTCAACATTACGAATTCCGTTCTGTACTAACAATACAAAAATTAACCGGTGTGGTGGCACGCGCCTGTAGTCACAGCTACTCAGGAGGCTGAGGCATGAGAATTGCTTGAACATGGGAGGCGGAGGTTGCAGTGAGCCAAGATCGTGCCACTGCACTCCAGCCTGGGCAACAGAGCGAGGCTCCATCTCAACAATAACAAAAAAAGAACAATCAGTATGTCCTTTGCTAAGATGCCTCCTACCCACATGCAGGGAGGCTTTTTTTTTTTTCTTTGAGATGGAGTCTTGCTCTGTCACCCAGGCGGATCTCAGCTCACTGCAACCTCTCCCTCCCGGGTTCAAGAGATTCTCCTGTCTCAGCCTCCTGAGTAGCTGGGATTACAGGCATGCACCACCATGCCTGGCTAATTTTTTTATTTTTCGTAGAGACAGGGTTTCACCACGTTGGTCAGGCTAGTCTCAAATTCCTGACCTTGTGATCCGCCTGCTTCGGCCTCCCAAAGTGCTGGGATTACAGGCGTGAGCCACCGCACTCAGCCATAGGGAGGCTTCTTAAAAACCTGTCTAGTGTCTCTCCGTAGCTGTATCTCATTGTGTGTGTGTGTTTTAATACATTCATGCTCAAAATTTGGAGAAATGAGTAAATGGGTTGTTTACTGAATGTAAGCCGCTATCTCTCAGGCGCTGAGGCACTTAGCAGACCTAAGAAATTATGTACATACGGATCTCTTCTCAAGGCTTGTAAGAGATGTAGGTTCCTGGGCTCAGATCTCAGAATTCCTGAATCATTACTGCCAGGCGGGGGCTTAGGAATGTGCATGTCTGTGTATTAATACTCTGAAGACATGCAGAGTTCTAGAAGGTGAATGCTATCATTCACTTTCATCTTAGGCCTTAAATGTAGAAAATACTGACGTGTAAGGAAAAAGCAAAGGTGAAACCGGCAAGTTAATTTTGTCTTGAAATGCCATCACATTTAAAGCACAGTTCTTCAGAAATCAAGTTAGAGGGGTATTGCATGGTATTTCCCTCTATTTATCTAAAGTTATTTGTAGTATTTCTGTCCTGTATATGTTATGAAAAGTCACACACGAGTATGCTCATTCTTTGAGAGTCTACATTTACTAAGTCAGAAGATCTTTTTTTTTTTTTTTAAATCGTGAAGCATGAGAGATTTTGTGAGAAAGAAAATCTTTGCACCTTCCATTTTTAGAGAGAGGAACAGTAGAGAGTCAAGTGTGAAAACTAGCCAGCCACTCGGTTTCTTGGGAAGAAAAAATATAGTGTTAATGAGTAAGAAGCGTTGTTTTGTATGAAGAAAGAGATTAAAATTTATCTAAGGACAGTTTGGGATTTGCAGGGAAAAAATGGATAGAATTAGAAAACATTCCAACTGTGACTATTTTAAAATGAAATATTAAATTTGTTACAATTGAACAAAGGAGAATTTAGAGTTAATGAATTGCTTTGCTTGTAGTATTTTCTTTACTCATTTCTTCTTATTTCTTTAAATAAGGAAAGCCAAGTCATTACTTGGCTTACTATTACAAGTTATCAACAACTTAGTAAAATGTGCATGAAATTTGTAAGGTACAGAGCCTAATTCATCAGTAGCTTTGGCAGCCAGACATGCTGATTCACTGTCTGCCCACTGTGACTTCAGAGTCACAGGACTGTGGGTTAGAAGAAGGATACTAAGGGTCATCTGGTTCCAGCCGTGCCTTCGAGTGTCTGATAATGAGTTATTTAAAAAACTGAAACCCAGAATCAACTTCTCATTCTTGCTTAGCTAGTAAGTAATACAAGCAGACATTAATACCTTGATTTCTTCAACATGTAATTGGCTTGTAAATCAGGGCGGCCATATAATTAATCATCCAGATTGGAGTACTGTTAGAGTGAAAGGGGGCATTGTTAATAATTATGCCAGGACAACAGGCATTTTAGAGTTATACTGTATCACAAAGCTAAATTCTAGCAAATGGTTTTGAAACTGTGTTTAGTCTGAAAGATTTCTTCAGAAGTTACATGTAAAAAAAACTTACCTAGATTGAAGTTTATTTACCAAGGTAACTAGGGTACTGCGTACTATGTGATACCCTGTTTACATGGAATCCCTGGGGAAATATCTCGTTTTTCTGTTAAACATTTCTTTAGTTGAAAAATTGGTACATTTATTTCTCAAATCAATGTTGGCCAACTGTTTTAATAATTTCTCATATGCAGCTTAAGATTAAAATTCTTTATAGAGGGCCTTTTATTTTAGAATATGGTCTTTCCCTGGTATCTATGGAGGATTGATTCTGGGACCCTCCTCCCCCATGAATACCAAAATCAATGAATGCTCAAGTCCCTGATAGAATGTATTTGCCTAAAACCTATGCACATCCTCCCGTCTGGATGACCTATAATACCTAATATAGTATAAATGTTATGTAAATGGTTGTTAACTATATTGTTTAGGGAATAGTGGCCAGAAAGTCTGTACGTGTTCAGTACAGATGCTTTTTTTCTTTCTTTCAAATATTTTTGATCCATGGTTGGTTGAATCCACGGATGTGGAACCCATGGACACAGAAAATGTACTGTGCTGCCAGAAAGTAGTTATATCAGGTGTAATGGGAGTGGAGGTAGATAGTATCTAGACTAGAAGTTTCCAAACCTTTTCAGTCATAGCATCTTTAGTATCTCAATAATTTTCATGGTGCCTCCTAGACCAAAAGAAAAACCTAACCATTCCATTTATTAAGTACTTATGTCTAAACAACTATTTATGTCCTACTAGTTTAGTGGCTGTTTGAGAAAATATTACATATAAACTGTGAGGAAAAAACTTTCATTTTATTCTTTTAAAAGCATAATTACTTACAAATATGCGTGCAGCTGTAGGGCACTGCACAGCTTTCACACGTTGAATTCAGATTGTACACACATTTCATTTCCTGTTCAGTTTTCATTTTCTCCTATTACTTTCTTTTATCACAGCAACTGCTAAAAAAACAGTTTTGCAAAGGTAAGATGTTATGGAAAGGAAATGTTGCATGACTCAGGGTAGAAACTGTGACCTACCTCAGGCTAGTGGCTTGTGCAGTATCTGATTTTTAGTCTCGTTGCTTCCTTTGGAAATAATCCCATAGCTTCCTTCCAGTTCACTGTAGTGCTTGGGGGTGCCTTGGCACTCAATTTGAGAACCACAGGTCTAGACATTTCTGTTTAGTTCATTATTTGGCTGTTAGCTAAACATCCATTGTATTTATGGCTCCAGAAATTTTTATGTATGTGTGTGAGAAGCTCTCAAATCCATTATGTTAAAGAAACTAAGATGCTCCAACACTTTACTCCTCCCTGTTTTGAATTAGGTTGTATCATATTCTGGTACTGAATAGCTAAAGTTTATTGAACCCTTATGTCAGGCACTGAGCTTGAGGAAACACTTTGCATGTGTTCTCTCATTTTCTTTTTGATTTTCATAACAATCCTATTGTATAAAGCTTCTTCTATCAGGCTCTATCAGTATCTCTGGAGTAGATACTGTCCTTATTTTACAGATGAGGAAACTAAAGTTCAAGTAAATTAAGTGACTTGCCTATGAACATCGAGCAAGTAGTTTCAGTTCTGTGATATAAACTTAATTTTTAAAATTTTACTTGAAGACTAGAATCTTTGTCTACAGCCACAGCCTTTTCTGTAGATACTGTGCTACCATCCATGTGTCTGCTACTGTTCTGAGAGGTACTTTTTGTGTTTCATGGTGGTCTTAAGAGATCTTTTTGTTCTCATTTTCAAATAGAAACACCGAGACTCAGAGAAATTTAGTTACTTGCTGGAATGAACAGCTAGTAATTGGAATTTGAACCCAGGTCTGAGTAACTCCAAAGGTTGTAATTGGAATTTATCCTAATGACCAGAAGACATTTTCTAAAATTCTGGAGTTATTTCAGAGTCATTAAAGAAAGATTAAGTTGCGATAATGTGGCTTTTGTGTTAATATATTTGATAAATCATATTCATTTAGAAATCATGCATGGTATGTGTGGCACCTCTCTATTAAACAGCATGCCTGTTGCCTAGCCATGTGCAATAACAGAGAATATATTGTGCTTATCATTTATAAATATATGTATAGAAGAGAGAGAGAATGAATGGACCTGTTTGTCAGTGGGCAGCTGACTGGGATGGAACACTACAGCAATGCTGAAACGACAGACCCCTGAGATAGGACGGTGTGTGGAGGATCAGGATTTAAAGGCTTGTTTAGGAAGGTGAGTAAGTGCTAAGTAGTTTCTCAAGTTGAAAATTAGGAATCTCTTGATCCTGTCACTTCTCTTTAAAACCTAATAATCAAACAGGGATTTGCCTGCACTTGGAGTTGCATTTCCCTCTGGAAGAAGACAGATCTAAATCAGAGGTATGCTTCAAGTTGGCAAACACTTTGGGTGGGAAGCAACATGAGGTACTGGATGAAGTGTGTTGCATTAGCCCTGGGCACGTTATGACTTCAGGTGTAATTTGCAGAAGGATAGATTTGTTCATGTGAGTTAGCTATGGTTGATCTCTTGAATGAGGGGGGTGGAGTTGTTATAGAATGTAAGAATGCAAAGATTGAATGGTCAATGTGGTATTTTGGCATTCTTCCAAATCCTTGTAGCTCTCTTGGAGAAGCATAACACTGCTTTGTAGGAAAGAGAAAAGTGTTTACATCCAGAATATACTGAGTGGGTGTACTGAGTTCAGCAGCCAGGGTCGTGTCCCCCAAGCCTACTGTTGTGGTTTACCCAGCTGAGATGCACAGAGGGTCAATACAGTCAGATTTCTACACCCTGCCACCCCTTTTTCTTGCCCACAACCAAGTCCAGCACTTAAAATGGAATAGTGCACACCTAGGGCCTGCTTCCCAGAAATTCTTTGTAAATGTAGGTATGTGCCCACCCTGGAAAATGCTTTCTTCTTATTGCCTTGCTTGGTACATGCAGTGCAAATGTCACCATGTGTCCTTGTTTTAGGCTGAAACCAGACCATACACTTGGGTAGCACTTTACACCTAGAATGTACCACTGTGGTGTGAGAATATAAAACCAGTCATAACTCAAATTACATGGATTTTATTTCACCTGAATCTTTTTATCTCCAAATAGACAAACATTGAAAACCTTATCCCCCAACAAGAAAGAGATACTTCTTACTGAGGTATCTAAGGGTACCTGTTTATAATATGATTTAGCTCAGCCATATTTAATAAATAATCTATTATTTAATGTCATAGTTGTTGTGCATTGCATATATAAATTCTAAATTTCCATGTACCACACATCAGAATTAATTTTATTATGGGATTTTTTTGTTGTTGTTGTTCAACTCATAGCTGTTAGTGTATTGTGTATCTGTGTATGTTCTGAGTATTATAGAAGGCATCAAAATATGCCAGAGAACTTGCCTTCTCATCGGATAAAAAGTGTACACATGTGAAATGGCAACCAATAGGGTTACATTTGGTCCCTTGAACAAATGCTTTTAGAGATAATACAAAGAAAAAGTGACCCCAAACATGGTATATAGAAGACTCAGGTCTTGGGTTGAGATGTAGGTTTGGCGGAGAGAAGATGGGTGGGGATGGTAGGAGAGACAGGTCGGGTCTAAGCCTGGAGTACAAGAGAAGGCATATCTGGACTCTGGACCTCTTTTCTTTTCTCTTTTTTCTTTTCTCTCTCCTCTCCTCTTCTCCCCTCCTCTCCCCTCCTCTCCCCTCCCCTCTCCTCCCCTCTCCTCCCCTCTCCTTCCTTTTTTGACAGGGTCTGTCTCTATTGCCCAGACTGGAGTGCAGTGGTACAATCATGAGTCAGTACAGCCTCGAGCCCCTAGCTCAAGTGATCCTCCTGCCCCAGCCTCCTGAGTAGCTGGGACTATAAGCACATGCAGCCACACCTGGCTAATTTAAAAAGTTTCTTTTTGTAGAGACAGGATCTCAGTATGTTGCCCAGGCTGGTCTCCAACTCCTGGGCTCGAATGATCCTCCCACGTTAGCCTCCCAAAGTACTGGGATTACAGGCATAAGCCATGAGGCTCGGCCTTTCTGGAGCTTTTAAATATATATTTTTAACTTTACAGAGTTGAAGTAAACTCTGTTAGTATTTGTATAATATTTAACAACCATGTACAAATAGATAATGACTAAATTTGACACTTGCTTTTCTGGTCCTAATTACTTATTTGTTTAAAAGGAGATTAAAGATCTTGGAGGGGAATGCCTTTTGTTCATTGAAATGCAGCTTGTGTGGCTGAGCAGAATTCTGTTAGACAATAATTATGCACCATCTGAATGCAAGATACTTTATTGGGGTACTATGGCTGTAAAGAGGACTAACAAATTCTTTTCCCTTCCAGGGACTTGGAGTTTTGTAAGGATAGAAAGAGAAATCGGTAAAATAGAATGTGATTGGTGGTCCCCTCAGAAAGATCTTGATGTTGTTGAGTTGCTCTTAATGTCAGTTGTTTTGGGAATTCTTCTATTTTTATGACATCTTAAGGAATTTAACAGTTTAAAAAATTAAATATGAAAGTGTTCCCTTAGACATTATACTTGTTGGTTATTGGTATTGACCATAAAAATACCAGCAACATTAAAGTATTACTTTAATACCAGGATATTGTACACACAGATGCAAACATTTACTTCATGGTCTTTTCCACTACCATGAGGGGTAAGAGCCAAAAGCTAAGTAGCAGGCTAAAGGAGTGCAAAGGAGGAGAAAACTAAGAGCAGAAAATTTAATCCGCTTGTCATACACCAGAAGGTCTGCCACGCAAGACTTTCCAGCTTTCCTGCCTGTCTTGACCGGGCTTGTCTGGAGAGAGACTGTGGGTTTCTGGAAACGAGACCATCAAGACTGATAAAAACGTGTTGTAGTGAAACCTTGAGTTGTCTCAGTGTTACTGTGTGTTTGGATAGTACAGCGCTTTGCTTCAGAACATGGCTCCATCATGAGCTGATAGTTTTATTTTTAAAATTTTTTGGTAATTTAATCTTAGGACATCATAATTTCAAGTATCTGAGTCTCTGTTTTTAATTCCTTTATGTATATACCTCGTTGCAGAAATGTGGGGTCCTCTGTTTAAGTGTATGATCAACATTTTGAGGAACCACCACACTGTTTTCCATAGTAGGTGTACCATTTTATATTCCCAATAACAATAAACAAGGGTACTAGTTTTTCCAAATCCCTGCCAACACTTATTCCGCCCCACCTTTTACAATTATTCTTTCACTTTTAAGGACCCTGTGATTATACTGGTTCCCACCAAGGTAATCACGGATAATCTTCCCATTGCAAGGTTCTTAATCATTTCTGCAAATCACATGTTTAATATATAAGGAATATTCACAGGTTCCTGGGAGAGAGATGAGGAAATCTTTGGGGGCCATTATTCTGCGTATGACAGCAAGTCTACCTTTGAAGTTGCAGCTGTTTGCAAATGAGGAGCCATGAATTTGAGGCTATAACTTTTGATCATGGTTATGGCAAAAATACTCATTTTTAAGACAAAAGCATGATCTTTCTCTTGTTATTTCAGAAGATGTGACCTTAGTTGAACAGAAACTTAAACTCTTTTCCTCCTTGGGTGATCCTCATCATAAGATTGAATAGTATGAGGCTGTAACCTGGGCCAAGCTTGAGTATGGAATCCAGGTTCAGTAGTCATTTCCAGAGTGACTGCTGTGAAAGAGGAGAGGGAGACTAGCGATCGTCTTAATGTCCTGAGAAGGGAATTACAGATATGGGAAAAGGGCTGGGGGAGAGTGAAGCCAGGATTTCAGGGCAGTGGGAAAGGTGAAATGATATACTGCTTCAGATCAGCAGGTGATACAGATTGCAGTCTCATGGCTTTCTTGTGGTGGAATCTTGATATCTAATATGTTACAATTTGAGTTTAACATCTTCAGTTATCAAAATGATTTTACTCTTCAGATCTTATCACATAGAAAGTTGACATTAAACAGTAGAATAAGAACACTTTCTCTGGATTTTGATGCATTTTGGTCTGTGCCAGCAATCCTAGTACCTTAATATATTTGGCCTTATGTTGTCTAATGATTGCCCACGAAGGAGTTTTCTAGCATCTCAAGTGTGGCCTCTTGTGTAACTCCCTCATTCAGCACACAAATGTGTGACTGCAGACACAACTCCTGGCATAGCAGTTAGCAGACAGTAGACGAAGAGTTGTTTGAACTCCAGAACATGTCAGGGAATCAGACAGCAGACCTCTAATGAAAATCAGATATGAAGTTTGAAAAAAATTGCATGAGTGATTCTTTCCAGTATTCTGTTTGTGTTTAAATGCAATAAGAACCTGTATTTCAGGGGCTGGCACTTTGGCCAGAGGAGGGATGTGTGGTTTTGGCATCTATTAGATGTTGAATCACTCAGCCAATGATACGGGGAGTAGTAGGAAGATGGGAGGCAGGAGAGCTTGTCCTTGACTGCTATAGCTGCACCCTTTTGTTCTGTGGACAAGATTGGCTCTCCCACCTAGCTTGGTCTCTACTGATGATAATCTGGCCTTGCAATTGAATAAATACTATAAACATAAATATGCACATAATGAACTTCCTTTTTAATGAACTCCTGTTTATTTCCATTTAAAAAGGATGGCAACAGTGTGACAACTTTAAAACAGTAGATAATTCACATGAGATTTGGGGAATTCATTTTTGTCTGTTAGGTTGTGTTTACTGGTTTAAAAAATGGATAATTTTCTAGAGGTTCATAAATTAACAAAATGGGTTGTTTTATGTGGATGGAGCCCAAAATCAAGGAGCAATGAAGACAGTGGAAGTGCTGGCACTTCTGGTATAAGAAAACTATAGTCAGGAAAAGATGGAGGTGCATTAAAGTAGCAAATTTCAAGTGTGCCAACTACTTTACATGCATTATCTGATTTATCTTCTCAAATTTATGTATGTGTATCCACA
Source organism: Theropithecus gelada (assembly GCF_003255815.1). Lineage (NCBI taxonomy): Eukaryota > Metazoa > Chordata > Mammalia > Primates > Cercopithecidae > Theropithecus > Theropithecus gelada. The sequence continues at coordinate 31,619,871 of NC_037680.1, forward strand.
CATGTGCACAAACACCCCCCAACAGATGGAAGTGATCCTTCTTTCATGATAAAAGAGAAGTAATAGCAGACATGTTGGCCTGAGTTCTGTTTAACAGCTTTATTGAGATATAATGGATACATAAAAATGGTATATATTAAACTGCATAACCTGATGTATTGATATGCAGTTTTGTGTTGCTTAACAATGGAGACAGGTTCTGAGAAATGCGTCATTAGGCAATTTCATCGTTGTGTGAACACGATAGAGAAATGATCACCACATAGAGACATGATCGTGACAATCAAGCTAATTAATATATCCATCATCTCTCGAGGTTTCCATTTCCTCCTTTTTTAGTGTGTGTGGTGAGGACTTAAGATTTACCCTCTTAGCAAATGTTAAGTATACAATACAGTGTTGTTAACTAGAGTCACCATGCTATACATTAGATCTTCAGAATTTATTCATCCTGCCTGACTGAAACTTGACCAGCATCTCTTCATGTCCCCCTGGGCCTGAAGTCTTTGCTCTGCCATTGGTAATAAACAGGTCTATAAACTTGGACAAATGCTTTCACCTTTTTAGTCTGTTGGGTCACCTATGAAAGACACAACAGAACGAATGTATCACAAGCTTCTCTTCTAGCTCTGTACTTTTTGATTATAAAAAACTTATGGAGGGATCATAAGAAAGCAAGCCTTCTAAGAAAATAGACTACCTAAGATTGTGATTGAGAGATTAGAGGTATGTCTCATTACCACAGGTTCTCCAGAAAGGACAGCTTTCTAGTCAGCTTTTATTTCCGAGATGTTACTAGATTAGGGAGAGCCTAATTTCTCCGTTTGTGAGCTTCACTGGCTACGGTGGTGATATTAATACCCTCAGTGATTCAATAAAAATAACAGTGACAATGAAAAATGACTGACTGGTGATTCACTTTGGGGAACTACTTGGCTGGCTGCCTGAGACCTGTGCCAGGAAAGAAGCTGAATAGATTTTAGCAGCATCCTCTAGGCTAGGAAGATAATAAAATTTAGGATGCCAGGTAGTTGTTTGGACCATGAATATAGGTCATGGAAGGAAATGGCTTTTAGGTGAGGGGAATGGATGGGCAGGTCATGTGCTGAATTTGCAGCAGGGTGGCTACCCTGCTGAGGCCCTCAGCTGCTGCAGTTTTCAAGTGAACTCAGGAGAATTGGTACATTACTTAGTTCCAAATGACTTAACTTGATGTCCCAATAATGGTATAAGGAAAAATGTCAATGTAGGAAGAGTTAACAGAGCAGGAGGAATCATATACCTCATTTGATTTAAGGACCCCTTAAAGACTGACGTTTCCTAGATATTTCTTTGGCCAATGACTTCTCACTGCCGTAGAGTAAGTTTGAAATTCTCTGGTTTGGTGTCCACACAAACTTGGTCTCACACTACCCACTCCTTACCTCCTGGTTTATTCTGTGTGACGCACAGCCCTTTGCCTTCTCTTGTGTTCATGCCTTTGTTCATATCTTTCCTTTTACCTAAAATAATGAGAATAATATGAATAATATCATTTAACATACTGAGTACTTTCCGTGTACTTACTTTTGTACTATTTTATAGTAATCCTCCCATATCTGTGGGGGATACTTGTCAAGACCCTCCGTGGATATTTGAGACCTTATATAGTACTGAACCTAATATATACTATTGTTTTTCCTATATATACATACCTATGATAAAGTTTAATTTATAAATTGGGCACATTGAGAAATTAGCAATAAGTAATCATAAAATAGGACTGTTATAACAATATACTATAATAAAAGTTCATGTGAATGTGTTCTCTCTCTCTCTCACAAAATATCTTACTGTTCTCCACTAACCTATTTTGGGACCATGGTTGAACTCAGGGGACTGAAATAGCGAAATAACAGAAGGCAAAATCATAGATGTGGGTGAGGCTACTGTATATGCATTATCAAATTTAATTTTGCCCAAACTCTATGATGCAGGTAGTAACATTACCACCATCCTCATCACCATCATGATGCTCATCACTACCACGGTGATCATTTCCATCTCACAAGTGAGGAAGCTGAGATTTAGTATAAATAACTTAACTGAGAGGACACTCTAAATGAGTGGTAGAGTCATGATTGCAGCCCAGGTGGCCCATCTCCAAGGCCCAAACATTAGAAACCATATTGTGTCATTTAATGCCATTCTTTACCATCCTCCCCACACATCCAGGCTCAATGCTTAGTATTTTCTACTTTCCATAACAAAAAGTAATGGCTCCTTCTTTGAGGTTCTGTCGTATTATTTGACATGCTCTGTTTTATATTTGTGTATTCATCTTCTTTCCTTCTGCTTCATTGATGCCTCATCAAAGCCTGAGTTTAACATGTATTTGTATTCTCACCTTGATTTGTTATTTGACAGTTTATTAAGTATATATTGATTTGACACCATACTTTGCTATCTATATTCAGCCCAGTCAGTTTTTTGGCTCTAGTTTATATTTTTCAACATCTTAGAATACTTCTATTAAAATGCCAGTATCTTATATGAAAATATTAATATCATGCATTTCCACCTTCACTTTTCATGCTAATGACTTTGGTTATTTAAGTGGAATTGTGGGATTGCTTAGTTCAGACAAGTCATATTTTAGAAACACTGTAGTTTAAATGTCATGGAAGGGGGATGATCATACAGACCTCTATTCTGAGTGCTGGCTTTGCTGCCTACCTCATGCGTGGAGGAATTACTTAACCTCCTTGTCCTCCGATTTCCTTCTCTGTTAAATGGAAAAGATAATACCTACTTGTCAGGATTATAAGACAGACTAAATTGGATAATGCATGCAAATAACCTAAGTGCCTGAGACATATCAGTACATCAAATATGGTACGTCTTGTTGTTTTTGACCCTTGATTTCGATTCTGATCTTCAATTTTGAATTACATTTACTGGCTTCTTCGACTGTGGGGTGTTTAACAATTTCATTTGCTTTAGGATTCAAATAGTGTGGTTTAAGATCACCAGTGAATACTAGAGTCAGGATTAGAATCTAGCTAGTCTAATTCCAGAGCCCGACTAGTAAAAACTAATAAATTAGTAAATCCTTGCTTGTACTGCCTCATTAGAATTCATTGTGCTGCCCAACCATCCAGTTACAATCCATCCCATTTCCTTCTCTGTAGCAGCAAGTAATGGCTCTGGGGAAGGGGACATGGGGAGTTGTTGTTTGATGGGTACAAAGTTTGTTTTGCAAAATGGAAAAGTTCTAGAGATCTGTTGCACAACAATATTAATATAGTTATAAACACTGAAGTATAAACTTAAAAATGGTTATGAGGGTAAATTTTATATTACATGTTTTCTATAATAACTGAAAATTTCTTTTTTAAAGTAATGACTCCTTCTTTTGAGTTCCTGTAAACTTTTGTATCTCTATGATTTAAGAGCTCTAAAAGATTAATGTCTAAGACATTTATTTTGTGACATGATTTTCCCTGCTTCCATAAGAAGCACTACTTGCAAAGTCCATGTTTTTTCTCTAAGCAAGTGGTTATATAGAAGAGTTCCTGTTATAAAATCTGGTGACTGAATGCTTGTGGGTTTTAATTTAGCGACTCTAAGGACAGAGATATATTACATAAGGTGTATTTCATACTGTTGACTTTCCCTCCTGTGTGTCTCCATATCACTGTGGGTTTCTAAGTATGAGCCTTGAGGATATTTGGGTAAAAGAAGGATTTTACAAGTTTGCATTATTACCATGAAATCAGGTCAGGAGCTGATATCAGAAAATTCTGTATTGCTACCACATAGATCTATTTGGTTGTGAATGATTTGGGCACCATCATTCTGTTCTGTGTTGCGTATGATAATCTGTGGGTGTAACTTGAGATGTATAGGCTACCATAGATTCTTCTTCACCATAATTGCTTTCTTTATAAGGTACTCAGGAATTTTGGAATATTCTATTTTTCTTTATTTTGTAGTTATAATTTCTGTCTTCAAAAGGTTCTGAGGTGGAAAACACACTTAAAGACAAATTAAGATTGTACAGTTACGGATAAAACCAGAGTAGAGACCATACATGTAACTACTACTTGGAATAGATACCAGTCTGAATCAACTGGCAACAAAACAAAGTTCAGATTCATGGTTTATTATATGTAGCAGAAGACGCTCATTTTTCTTTTCAGGAAAATGTTGCCAGAATTGAAGAGTTTTTTTTCCCCCATGCATTTTTTTTTGGAAAATAATAAGCAACAGATATTATCATGGAATGATGTTTTACAAGAAACCGAGATGCTGTTCAGTGTGTAGACATTGTTAATAGCCAAAGTATAAATCCGAATTCATTAAGGATATTTGCAGGCTGGGCGGTATGGCTGAGTTTGTTTGCTCTTCAGTATTTAACAACACGTTTAATGCCTACTGTTTGCCGTACTGTGCCATACATTGGTGATTAAGAACAACAAAAATGGTTCTTGAAGTACTCAGTCCAGTGGGAAATTTAGGTAAGCAAACAGATTGTTAGGGTGCAGTGTATTAGCTGTTTTATTAGAGACATGTAAACATGCTGTTAGAGCCCAATGAGAGGGTATGTCTTCCTGGAGTAGTTGGGGGAAGGTTCTAATGATAAATGACATTTGAATTGATTCTTAAACTTTGCCAGGTTGAGAGTGGAAAGAAAGGAACATTTTTTACAGAAATAATGCTCTTGGATGATCTAATTTATTTCAGCTAGGAACTTGTACAATCTAGAAAAATGATAATTAACATGCACTGAACTTTTCAATTCAAATATCATATGTCTTCCATCGACCTTTGGCAATACTTGCAGGCAGTTACTTCGTGATTAAATTGTCTCAGATGCCTACAGTGCGGATATTCTGGTATACGGTCAAAGCCCAGGAAATATGTTGGATGGAACAATGGATGAAAGGAAGTAAAGGAGAGCCCTGTGTCACAGATATCACTAAGTGTGGGTGAGGCAGAGTTGTCACCATTTTAGGAAAACTTGGAAATTGATTGATATTTTCAGCCAAATAGATGAGCAGTCCATTTTTATAAAGGTAGCAAAGGGACCTGGAGATAGAGCCAATATTTTCCTCACAAAGTAACTTGGACTCATGAATTACTTGCTCAAACATTTAGTTTGGATTCCAGAGTCTTGCCCTGTACAGCACAAGAGGAATGAGCTCCCTTGAAAGAAGTTTCAAAGCAGTTACTACCAGCTAATCACAACATCCCTGAACTTTAACCAGACCTCTGTAGAGTGTCTGATTTTAAATAGAACTGCTCCTCGTGGTCCTTATGGAATTACTAAGCTGTACAATGTATGTCTGAGTAGCTTGGAGGCTTGACTCATGGAAGGGGTTATTTTAGATGCTTGGTGAATGATCACCAGTGGAGTTTTAGTTTGGATGTATTGATATTGCACTGCTACTTCTGACAATAACTAATCATGCTCGAAAAGACTACTTAAGTCTCTTCTTGTTCAGAGATTCAGACCTTTGTTTTGACCTCCAGAATCACGTATCTACCTGCCCGCTTGAGAGTTCTCTTGGTTATCTCATAGCTATGTCAGACCTAAAACAGTCAACATTTATAAATCTTATTCTTCACCAACTCCTCCAGATTTATTTTGCCTTTTGTTATGTGCCCCTCTTATTAACTGTACCCGCATTCACTTAGTGACCCAAGCTTAGAAACAAGGTACAAATCCTCCCCAGCCCTTAAGTCTAACCAATCAGTTTCATTTCATATTTCTGACATTTGTCCACCTTTCTTCATTCAAACGTGCCATCGACCCCATCTAAGCTGCCATCATTCTCTTGAACTGCTTAGTCCTGGCCTCGTACTGCCCCCCTGCTTTTGCTGTTTCTAATCCATTCTCTGCATAGCACCTATTGTTATCTTTGAAAAACAACTTCATTATGTTATTTATCTGCTTGAAAGCCTTCCGTGGCTTCCCGTGGCACTTTAGATACAATAAAATATATTGACCCTGGCCTGCATGTCTAGGCATGATATGACTTTGACTCACGTTTCCAACTTCGTCTTTTTCTCATTCCTTCTCTTTTACTTTCTCTCTGGCTCTTCTGACTTTTTTCAGTTCCTTAAATGTGAAGAGCTAAATCCTGCCTTTGAGGCTTCCCTTGTTCACTGTGCCCAGTGTGCTTTCGTCTGCCTTCTGCCTGGCCAGTCCTTCTCATTTATTGGGACTCATTTGTTACTTTTTCCTGAGAGGTTTTTCCAGACTGTCTAATCTAAGACTACCCTCTGATAACCTTTCTCAGGCCTTACCAGAGTTTAAAAAGCTTTGTTTGTTTCATATGTGTCTCCCGACCATAACACAGTGCTCTCTGGGGACCGTGTCTGTTTGGATTCTCACCGTGCCACCCATCATGTTGCACAGGGCTTGTACAGGGGCAGTGCTCCATAAACATTTGTTGAACGAAATACTATTTAATCAAAATAAGAGTTATCTGGAAGGGGCATCTTGCCTTTCTCTTTGCAGAAAACGACAGAGCCTGCGTGTAATTCCTGTGGTGATGTTTGCCAAGTGCTTCCACAGGAATGTCCAGTAGAGTACTAATAGAAGGTCATAAGCTATTGCCATTTTGCTCTCCTGCAAAAAAAGCTTGGTGGCATCTTCAGAGTTTGTCCTTGGGAGCCTAACAGACTAGGTTTAGGTCCTGTCTTTGTTCCTGTAAAGCTGTGCAACCTCGAGCAAGTTAACCAAATTCTCCCAGGTCTATTTCCCTATATATTAAATGGAGAAGACTGTATCTATCCCACATGCTTATTATGAGTATTAACTGAGATTACATATGCAAAGTGCTGAATGTAGTGCTTGGCACCTTGTAGGAGTTCAGGCATTCTTTTTCTTATTCTCTTTATATCTCGAGATTAATGAGGACTCAAGAGGAAAAGAACTCATTTAACTTACAATCTTATTGTTCTTACTTAATGCGTAATCACACTTGGGGCACTAACGTGAAGGTCAACACAAGTTTAAGAGGAAAACCTCCTCTCTGGAGTGCAAATAAGCAATGATGGACTGACCATTTACCAGTAAATAACATTAGACTTCCTCAGAAAGATACATGTGAAATTCGCCTTTGCCTTATCCCAGGAGTTATTTTTTAACATTGTCAAATTGTAATAACTAATAATTACAAATAGATTTTTCCATTGTAGTTCAAGTAGATATTCCATGAAGATAGGCCATATGAAAACATTTTCCCATATTAGATGTTTCTATAGCTAGGAAGCGTTGGCAGTACCATTGAAAACTCTTTATAAAGTCCAAAGCTCTTCAAAGTAATTGTCAACTTTGTGTGTGGGGGGGCGATTAACATATTAAATATTTTAGGCTGGGCACAGTGGCTCTTGCCTGTAATCCCAGCACTTTGGGAGGCTGAGGCAGGCAGATCACCTGCAGTCAGGAGTTCAAGACCAGCTTGGCCAACATGGTGAAACCCCGTCTCTATTAAGAATACAAAAATTAGCCAGACATGGTGGTGAGCTCCTGTAATCCCAGCTACTTGGGAGACTGAGGCAGGAGAATTACTTGAACCTGGGAAGCAGGGTGAGCCGAGATCGTGCCATTGCACTCCAGCCTGGGCAACAGGAGCGAAACCCCATCTCAAAAATAAATAAATAAATAAATAAATAAATAAATAAATAAATATTTTAAAGACAGGTTATTGTAAAATCTGATGGATTAGACTCAAATAGGTGGCAGATATACTTAAGGCATACCAATCTAGATGTTAGATTGAGTTTAAGGGAAAATGCTTGGGTTAATTTATCATAATCAATGGTTGATTCTGTATCTTTAAGTCAGGACAGCACACTCACCTTTGCCTCTATTAAACTTGTTTCACCCTATAACATGAGACAATAGCCATAACCAGGGGGAATTGTTTCTCCCTAAGCCACGTCCTTCAGAGAGCTTGGAGCTTGAGCATTGAAAATTCAAGACCTTTGCATTTGTCTGCTTGAATATTGACCCAGATAAGGGACCACATTGTCTATTTAGGGATAGGTATGACAATGTTGATGCCAGGGGATAGACAGGGTGATAAATAGATGTAATACTTTAATCGACTACTTAGCTCAGTTGTTTAGCGCATGAGAACTTTGGGGAGGCCAAAAGATTAGATCTGAATTCTTTCTGAGGCTCTCTTACTCTGCCATGGTCTTTTGCCAAAGACCTTACCTTGCATCCAAACCTAGTATCTTAAAAATGTGTATGATTGGTCATTTGGGACATTAGATTCATGACATGTGAAAGTACCCGGAAAAAATCCGTGACCAGCACTACAGAAGGTGTGCTGTGTTAAGAAGGGGGTTTATATGAGTGCTGATGTCTGGACATCTCATTTGGCTCATGATTAATTTCCTACTGCAAACTTACCTTCATAAACCAATATAAGCTAAACTGAGAATTGTGGTTATTAATGTTGACATAAACGTTAACATATGTCCTCAAGAGTACTGTCATCTCACAGAAGGGACAAAGAATAGTTGCATCATTGTCTTTTTTTTTTTGTTCTTTTCCTTGTAGTTTTTTTTATCAAAGTTGAGTATAGTTTGAATCTGTCAGTGGTTCTGGTCATTGAGTTCTCTTTTGGTGTTTTCTGTTTTGTGTCTGGTGGGGCTACAGTGCTTTACAAAGAAATTGGATACCTTCTGAACTTTTTGTTAAGTAGAAAGGGAGTCTGCCAAAGAGACATCACCTCTGCTAAAATGCAAGTCTGATTGTTTAAAGCAGATCATCTCACATGTCCCAACATAGAACTTCAGAGTTTCCCGTCTCTCATCCAACCAATTTGATGTTTAAGTGATTTCTGTGGGTGTTTTGTTTTAATCAGATACTAGGAATTGAGAGAAAGTAATGAAAAAACCATAGTGGTATTAATTGTTCTGCCTGCAAGTTACCAATTTGGAAACCTGCTATGGAATGTGACATCTTTTCTCCTCTCTTTTTTTTTTTTTTTAATAGAATGCTATGAACCTACCTCCTGACAAAGCCAGGTTACTGCGGCAATATGACAATGAGAAAAAATGGGAACTGATTTGTGATCAGGTAAGAAACAGTGACACTTTCTTTTATGAAAAAAGTAATGAAAGAAGAGATCCAGTGTGAATTTTATGGTATGACAATTATATCGTGATTGAAAAACAAGATATTTGCTTCTGCAACAGAGATAGGAAAAAAAAGAGGAGAAGAGAACTTCAGAGAAATAATGATATGTTTGTGTGGATCTTCTTTGGATCCCAGTTTGAATAAGCTAATTATTAAAAAGACTTCTTGAGAAAATTGGGAATATTTGATTAGTGACTGAGATGATTCCAAGAAATTATTGTTGATTTTGTTTGATCGTAAAGTACATAGAATAATACTGGGCACATAGCAGGTGCCTCTAAACTTGTGTGGCTGCCTCTGTTGCTGCTTGAAGGGCCCAGATATTAAATATTGTGACCGTTGTTGTTTTTATTTTCAACTTGTGCTCAAAAGATTCAGGGAAAGTTATATCAAATTGATATGGTTTGGCTGTGTCCCCACCCAAATCTCATCTTGAATTCCCACATGTTATGAGAGGAACCCGGTAGGAGGTAATTGAATTATGGGGGCAATAATTGAATTATTTCCCATGCTGCTGTTCTCATGATAGTGAGTAAGTCTCATGAGATCTGATGGTTATCTAAGGGGGAGTTATCCTGCACGAGCTCTTTTCTCTTGTCTGCCTCCATGAGACATGCCTTTCACCTTCTGCCATAATTGTGAGGCTTCCCCAGCCACATGGAATTGTGAGTTCTCCATTAAATATCTTCCCTTTGTAAGTTGCCCAGTCTCAGGTATGTCTTTATCAGCAGTGCAAAAACAGATTAATACACAAATATATCATTATCTGTTATCCAAACATACTTTATGGTTTGAATAGCAGTTATATGATGCTGTCAGAAAAAGCTTCAGCTATACATTTCCAGTGTAAAAATATTAATGCAAATCTTATTTGTGAAGGTTTAAAATGATGACTGTGGGGTGGTGTTGATATCTAACATACAGGAAACCCCTGGGCCCCAGTGCTGTGTGCACACAAATATTAATTTTACTTCTTGGATACAAATACTAATTTTACTGCTTCTTAAGCATGTAACATGGATATAGTATATGTTAGGATATATGTTACAGGAAAGGTATACAAAGTAATAGATAATGTTAAAGAAATTGATTTCCAAAAGAAACTATATGAATATGTGTGTGAGGACCTATGGAGAAATTATTTCAGGTTTCAGTTCCATGAAAAATTACCATATGGACATGGTGAATCATGGAACTGGTCATTGTTTTCCTTGGTTGCTAAGATTCTCAGAGCCAGATTTGTGGCCTGAGCCACAAATTTGGTATAAATGGTTATGAGACCATTTATACCGACTACACAGTACTTCAATGACATGTGTTTTACCAACCTCATCCATGGCTTCATCTAAGTATTCCTGCCTGCGTTTTTCCCTCCACACTGATTTCCTCACTGAAAAAAAAAACTTATATGAAGTTGTAAACATTTGTAAATTATCATTTTGAACAAGATAAATATAAATATATCAACATTACTGGTGAACAAAGATTATTCCTGCATTGATAACTAAACTGAAATGTTCTCTGTGCTATAGGCATTGTACAAATTGGTGCACTGAACCTTTTCTGCTTCTTTCTAAGGAAGCAAATATGGAGTGTCACAATAAATGCTTTCTCATGACCTGACTTTATCATGAAGTGGCAGTTCATTATTTAATTTGGGGCATCAGCTTTTTCATACTTCTGTATGATTGCATTAATCTATCACTTGGTTTTATAAGTATTTAAGTGTATCTCCCTCAAGAGTAAGTTCCCTTAGGATATGGGCCTCTAACAACTTGCTTAGTGCTTGAAAATGTGCTTATTGAAAACATGTTGAATGAAGGAAATAATAGCTAATATGGAAGACAGTGGAGAGGAAGCTTGCATTGTTGGCAGAGAAGACAGAAGGGAGAAAGCAGTTAAAAGAGGTGGCCTGGAAGACTAAGCAGAAGTTTACTGTTTCCATATCCTTCTCACCTTCCTCTACCTGTCAGTGTGGTTTGTTTTTGGTAAAGGAAAAGCAATTCACTGCTCATTTCTCGGAATTATTTTAAAGAGAGAAGGATGCCATTTTTAAATGTAATAATTCAGTGGTACTAAATACATTCACGTTGAAGATAAATATTTCTTAATATGACAGATGCTGTTAGGAATAGAGAATAAATTCCAGAAATTCTGTCCCAAATTTAACCAAATTAAGATTAAATCGCAAAGAGCTTTCTATAGTAACAATATTGCAGAAATGCCTCTTCGTCCTTTCCTGGCTCATTGCATAAATATAAAGATGACCTGAGCTTCTAGTGGGTCTCAAAGGTTAAGGTAAAATGGGACACAAGTCTAACTAATTCTGGAGGGAGTGGAGCTACGGAAGCCACAGAAGAGAGACATCTCTGCTGGATTTTGGGTGCAGTGAGGTGTATCCCAACGTACCCATTTCTGTTTTACAGTAGGTGAACAGAGTTCCCATGAAGACACTATGAATTTAAGGACTCTGTGGGGACACAGAGGCAAATTTTGTAGTGTGAGCGTAGAAAACTGGAAATGTCAGGTTCCTTTGATAACTGCAAATAAAACCCTGAAGCTACTTAGCTGTAAGAGCTCTTTCAGTGGTATTTCCACTTATGGAAAGAGAGAAAGTCCCTTAATCTCACTTGCGCCTCAATTTTTGGTACAGACCCTGTGCTGCATGTTTTGGTTTTGGAGCTTTCGCCATTTCCCGCAAGTTTAGAGCTCTTAGCATAGTGGGTACTATGGATAAATGCTGGTTTGGGGGTTTAGAGATCCTGGATGAGTTTAGACCTTTAGATCATTTATATCTGGAAGGGTCGTTAGAGACCATTTATCCCAAGCCACTCTGACTCGACTTTTTCTATTGAAAAAGTTCACACATGCCTGTCCAAGAAAGCATGTGGAGGAGCATGTGGAATGAAGTGCAAGTCCCTTCACCTTTCCTATCTGTTCCCCAAGCCCCTTATTTTATAGATGATGAAACTGAGGTTCATAGAGCCTAAACGACTAGGCCAATGCTAGGTCACCCAGATAGTGAAACGAGAACATCTATTTCCAAACTCTACTCACAAGCTTTTTCAGTTGTTGCCTGTTATCCCAGGGATCTGGAAACAAGCCCTTGAAGCAAAAATTATAGTAGGTAAGGGTTTCTCACCAAGGTTTTGTGTGTGGCTGCTGAAGTGATTTAGGGAGTGCCTATAGAGCTTACAGGTTGTGGGTTCATAACTGTGCCTCTGCTGGATGATCAAGTGGAAGAGGTTAGTCAAAGATTTCAGGACATTGGAGATGACTAATGCGGATGGGTGTAGATCCCACCAACATATAATCCAGTCCGGAAGCTGTTAGAGGTGACATCCCTAAGCTGGGTTATAAAACCTTCCTTCGGTGTTTGCTGGTGCTGAGGGTGTGATTGGTTATTTTCTGTGGTTATTTGGCATGGGTGGACCTTGCCTCCTGATGGCTGGCTGTTGCTTGGCATAGTATCCTTGGGGAAGGGACCAAGGGAAGGGTGAGACATGGAAAATCTCCCCTTTCTTTACTTGTATAAAGTGATGGGGAGAAGCAGATTAAAAAACAAAACAAAAGATGAGCGTGAAGAGGTAGTAGGAAATTGTAGCCACTTAGACTCAGCTTCCTGTGATAAGCGTTTCAGGGAGGTCAGACTGCATCTCTCCAGGCTTGGCATGGGTCCTGATCTAGGGAAGGGGAAGCCAGAGCTGAGTCAGGCTAGTGGAGCTAAGAAACCTCATTACTCCCATTGTGAGAGGTGATCTCTTGTCTTTTTCAACACAGCTGACCCATACCATATACATGTATTTAATCATTAAGAATATAATTATTTTTTAAACCCTTTACTTGTGGTGTAATACTATTTCTTTAAAAAGGAAAAGCAGGTTTCTTACTGGAGAACTTGCCTCAATATTTAAGCCAGTTTGCCATTGGAATTAAATTTCCTAAAAAATTAAAGAGCAAATATATCTCCATGGTTTTTAGTGTTGGTTATTATTACTATTTTTTTAATGTTCATGTTTTTGTGAGCCAGTTAAAGCTCTTCCCTGCCTAGTAAGCAAATACTACAGAATCCTGATAAATTATTTCCCGTGGGCCATTCCAGGTAAGGAGGGCTTGTCCTTGGAGCACCAGGGGTAATAAATGCCTAGTGACAGTGGTGGCATTTTTATAGCCTACTTTGGTGTTGATGGCTGCTATGTTAGAGTCATTTGAGCAAGCGTAGGAAGAGCAGAGACAGTGGTGAAGAAACTGAAGGAAAAGATGGTGATGCCAGCAATAACCTTTCCCTGCCCCTTTTCCTCCTTTTTGCTCCTAGACTTCAGACTTAGTCTGCCTTTTAGCTCCTATTTCCCAAGTTGCAGGCTTTGATTATACATTTAGGGAGTGCCTATAGAGCTTACAGGTTGTGGGTTCATAACTTTGCCTCTGCTGGATGATCAAGTAGAAGTGGTTAGTAAAAGATTTCAGGACATTGGAGATGACTAATGCGGATGGGTGTAGATCCCACCAACATATAATCCAGTCCGGAAGCTGTTAGAGGTGCCATCCCTAAGCTGGGTTATAAAACCTTCCTTCAGTGTTTGCTGGTGCTGAGGGTATGATTGGTTATTTTCTGTGGTCACTCCTACGCTCACTCCTTTCTGGCTTCTCACTTCCAGCTGTTGGGGTAGCAGGCAGCCACTTCTCCTTCTCCTTCTCCTCCCTTCCTTCTATCCTCTGGCTAACTGACATGTTTACTATACTTAATATGTTAACTTGGTTACATTTTTACCATGTTTCCATAATTCTGTGGTATGTTTAAATGCTGTTTTAAAATTATTAGTTTTTTATGATCTGTTTAATTCTTTTCAAATTTTGTCTTTTGACCCTTAGTTTTCTCTTACCATTTTGATATCTGATCTTCCCCCTCTATACATTCATTCTTTTGGTTGTGCATAGTCAGATTTTTTTTTTGGTATTTGTTTTTCTAAAAAAAATCAGTATGCACCTTATAAAAATTTTCTCTTGTATTCAAATAAGGTCATCACAATTAAAATGAATAGTAATTTCTTAATATCTCCTGTTGCCCAGTTTATTGTTCTCAATTTTCCTTAAGATGTTCTTCCTATCTAGTTTGCTCAAATGAGAATCTGTTTCAGGATCAGTCATATGTTGTATCTGGCCATTATGTTCCTTAAATTACTTTAAACTGGAGTAGACTTTTGTTTATGATGCACACGTAGTAAATATACTAGCGAGCCCTCTTGTAGAAAGTTTCGTTTTTTGCATTTACTTGTTTCCTAGGGGTGTCTTAGCTCCTGAATTTCCTGTTATCTAGAAGTTCGATTTAAAGGCATTACAGATTGATGTTGAACATCTTTGTCAAGAATATCATAGAAAAATAATGTTTGCTTGTCCCATCATTAAATAAGTTTGGCCAATGACAACTTGATGGCCCCATTGTGTAACTGTGTTTTCCCCTTATGTTGGAGAGAATTCTGTTTGGTGTTACTTTGACACCATATATACGTCCAGTTACCTATCAATCTTGTACCTAATGGGTTTGAAACCGATTGATAATCTTTTGCTGAATCAGTTTCATTACGAATTGGAAAAAGATGATTTTCTGATCTCTCTTTCCTTCTGTTAATACATTAAGCTAGTAACTAGAGCTTTTTCAACTGGGTCTTGGTTTATCCTGGAATATAATTATTCCTGGAATTTTTCCCCTCAATTGCCATTTTTTTAAGTAGAATTTGGATTAATAGATACCACAAAAGATGACCAGTGGGTTTTCTCTGGCCTCCTTTTTTGAGTATCACTATGAACTCATGAATTTTCATGGATTCAATCATGTTTTAATCAATGTGATATTATTTTTGAGGCTCATATGTTCACTTCTTTGATCTGTGGGAATCCCTTAGTGCTGGTTCTTGTTTCCTTTTCACACGACCCTATTAATCCTTCAGAGCTTGTTTTATGGTGTGAAACGTATCTTCTTTGCATCTTAACTTGTATCTTCTTTGCCCAGGCCTAGGATAAGTCATTTCTCCAATGATCCCTTTTCTTTTTAGTGGGAGATAGTATTAGAGATGAGGAAGTGCGTGCAAAAGGTTTTCATAGCTGCTGAGTGACTTTGCTTCTTAATGTAAGTTTCTAGACCTTAAAAATACACGTTCAAAAATTATGAATTCAATATTTTCAAATCAATTTTCATTAATATGCTTAATCTCTTTGATTTTATAGTTACCTTTCTTTTGCAATGAAATGTTTGATTCCTAACAGTAATACAATTATTTACCTTTTTCTGTCATATAAAAACTTTCAAAACAATATGAGTATCATTACTACCTAAAACATTACTAACTAAATTACTGACTGTAGTAAAAGGTTTTTTGTAGCTTTCTGTGCATCAAATGATAGGGTAACGGATAGATACTATCTTAGTGTCCTATGGCAGCCATAACAAATTACTGCACATTTGGTGGCTTACAATAACGGAAGTGTGTTCTCTCATGGACCTGGAGACCAGAAGTCTGAAATCAGGCTGTTGATGGGGCCTTGTTCCCTCCCAAGGCCCTAAAGGAGATTCCTTCCTTTCCGCTCCTTCCTTCTGGTGACTCTGGGCATTCTTTGGCTTGTGACTGTGTAAATCCAGTCTCTGCCTCCATCCTTACCTGGCCTTCTCTTCTCTCTGTCTTCTCCTGTCTTTTATAAGAACAGTTACTGGATTTAGGGCCTACATGGATAATCTGGGATGATCACATCTTGAGATCCTTAACCTCATGACATCTGCAAACACCCTTTTTCCACAAGTGGTTATTATACTCACTGGTGGTTGGGAGAGGAGGTTAGGACATGGCCGTATCTCTTGGGGGGTCACCATTCAACCCACTACAGACACTAAGATGTATAATGATTCACACAGTAGATTTTAATTTACATAATCAGGTTAGATATTGTTGGTCATTGGGGGTCAAATTCTACACAGTCAGGGACCCAGGTGAGGCTATTTTCAACACACAGCTTCCGCTTCACCCTGGGAGTCATCTCTTTCCAGACAAAGGGAGAAAGAACATGCAGGTGCACACCTGGGAAGTCTCTGGGACAGGCCTGGAATTGGCACACATCACCTACACTCTTATTTTGTTGACAAGGACCTGCAAAAAAGGATGAGAAATGGAGACTAGCTGAGCACCCAGAGGGAAAAGAAAATGTTTACTAAACAGCGACTGCTAGTCTCTGCCACGATTACCGATTTTGATAGTCTTATGGTTCCTTTGTTTTAGGCTGTATTCAGTGTTAAAACTTGCCCTTATGTATTCATTAATTTATCCATTGACTAGGCATTTAGTTGTCTAGGCGAGGGAAAGGAAAGAGTGAGATGAGACATGGAGTGTGGGTCTGAGTTTTCCTTATAAGTCAGGGAAAAGACCCCAAATGGTTGGTAGTACCAATTTGTTTGTCCCGAGTTCCAGCAATGTACCAGACAAGAATTGGCTGTGGGATGTGGTTATTTTTGCCACACCTCAGAAAAAAAAAAAAAAAAAAGGCATTTTGTGTCTTTGCTATTTTCTGCTTGAGTTTTTGAAGGGACTCTTCGTTTTCTTGAGCTCTCCAAACCTGAGGAAAGGCACTGAGTGAATTGATGTTGAAAAGAAGTCAGGTTTCTTTTCATTTCCTTCCTAAAAGCAGTTTCCTTTCCGTTAAGACTCATTCCAGGTCTCTGATTCTTTGATTCTAAAACACTGGGAAAGCAATCAAATAGCAGATGCCAGCTCTTTATGTGTTCAGCTTTTGGAGTTTTGGAAAGTTGGGTCTGAACCTAGAAGTGAATTTACATTACATCTTTCTTCCTCTTGGCCTATAGCTTTCATAGTGGAGAGAAAAATGCTGGCCTACCCTACAGAGACTGGAGTAGGGGGAGAGACAAAGGGAGAAAGGTAGTAAAAAGAGGAGAGGAAACAATTATTGTTTTAAAACCATCCTTTTTGGTTGCTTGATAGAAATACTCTGTCAGAAATGCTGTTTGGTATTCGTTGTCAGAGCTGGACATCGAGGGCTTAGTCTCATTTGAAATGTGTAGGCTTTAGAAGGAGCAAGATAAGTGGGGGAAAAAAAAGAAAACTTGTAGGCTGTATTTTGCCAAACTGTGTATCACAGTGCCTGCCTTCCTGCCTGGTAATACAAATGGAATTATAGATCCTCCACTCCCATCCCACCTTTTAAAAACGACTGAATTGCCTGAGCTGGTTTAGACTAAGTGGTCGTCTTGTTTGAAGCAAAGTTTATCATATGAATGACTTTTATAAATTTGGGGACACTGAGGTTGATCTTTGACACTATCTTTTAGAAAATCATTGCTAAGCAAATTAAAATGATTTATTAAGGCAGGTTAGCTAAGAATTTCTAC
Organism: Theropithecus gelada; assembly: GCF_003255815.1. NCBI lineage: Eukaryota > Metazoa > Chordata > Mammalia > Primates > Cercopithecidae > Theropithecus > Theropithecus gelada. The sequence goes on from NC_037680.1 coordinate 31,637,405, forward strand.
CAAGTGATATAGATACTATTTTATTTCATTTTTAACAGTTGGCCATTTGACTCATAATCTTTGCTTGTGGAAGGCTGCTGTTGCTCACCTTTCTCACACACACACACACACACACACACACACACACACACACACACACAAAGTCAAATGACTTTCTAGAAGTTGTACAGCAAGTGCTTGAGCTGAAACTAAAACTGAAGTCTACTAATGCCTGATTCTGAAAAATTTTGTGTTTAAAAAAGTTTTTTGAGAAAACTACCATATAATTGTAGCCTCTTCACCATCAAGCAATTAAATAATTAACTTCACCTTGTGAAGAGTGACGTGCTAGATGCTATGACCATCATGCTTCAGAAAATATTATGCCGAATGTTTCAAAACAAGGTTGAAAAAAGATTAAGACATACACTTAAAAGCAAACTGTAAAAGACTAAATATATAATGGAACACCCTCAGCCCGGATACATACTCTTTCCTGGTTGCCTGCAGTGTTCTTGATGAACTTTCAAGGAAAGAAAGAGTTTAAAAGAAGTCATTTTCTAAAGTCATTGGGGAAATTGAGGTGTCTACAGTCTTTATCCCTGCTGCAGTAGTAAAACAGCATTTATTTAGGTAGCAGAAATACAAGGTAAATTGGTTTAAATTTCTAATGATACTGTAGGTATTTGGTAGTACAGGAAGATAGGAGGAAAACTAATTAGAAATATGGTTTGGGTTTTGTAAGAAACAGCTATACATAGGGCAAAGACTGTGTATAACCTCCATCAACATGGCGGATACTAGCTGTGGATGAGTCCAAGGCTTGTAGCAGCATCTTCAGGTACTAGAAATATCATTATACAGATGTTTCTTACCCGTAAAACCTCTGTTGGTTCTCTTCACAATCAGTTTGACCACAGCCACTCAGTTATTGGTACATGTACCCATATTTTCTGTTAGAGTATAACTTCAGGTCAATCTAAAACCCTATAAGATGAACACATCTAGCAGGTTAGGTGTGTGCTTATGTATCTTTGTCCTCATCAATGACCCATTTAGAGGGACCTCCTTTCTACTTTCCTTCTATGCCTATCCTTAGATCCTATTTGAAAGCTTGGCTTAGTGACTGATTTTGACCATGTGGGTCACAGATTGAAACTATTGTTTGCTTAATCATGGGATCTGAAGACGAAAAGAAAGAATGCGGGGTTTATTAGAAGGGGTGTTTGTGTTTATTATGCTAAATGTAAAATTAAGATGTAAGATCTTTCTTTTCCTGTTGAAACAGAGTCTTGCTCTGTCACCGAGGCTGGAGTGCAGTGGCGCGATGTCTGCTTATTGCAACCTCCCCCTCCCGGGTTCAAGCGATCCTCCTGCCTCAGCCTCCCGAGTAGCTGGGACTACAGGCGCCCAACACCACGCCCAGCTAATTTTTGTATTTTTAGTAGAGACGGGGTTTCACCATGTTGGCCAGGCTGGTCTTGAACTCCTGGCCTCAGGTGATCCCAAAGTGCTGGGATTACAGGTGTGAGCCACTGTATCAGGCCTAAGATATAAGATCTAAGGGGAAAGCATACAGTGGGATCACTGGAGCCTCGGTTTAAGATGTGAGTCTTCAAGTTTATTAGCATATGTTGCTTTAGTTTTTATGTTTTAGAAGGAGAATATTTATATATCTAGGAGAATGGGATGTGGTTTAGGGGTGGGGTGAGGTACAGAAGTTGGAACAAGGTAGTGAATTAAGCAAATATGAAATGACACTGAAGTCATATTAATGGTTTGAGGTATGGAGGTACATTTGGAGCCTGATTAAAAAATTGTGATGCAATTACTGTAATTTTTAATTCTTTAAATAGAATTATGAATGATATGTTTTTGAAATAGTAAAACTAAGGTTTATAGGATCCCTTGGAGTACTTTATTTCCTGCAAAAGTATTAATTGACAAAGATGAATATTTGGCTTGTGTCTGGTGCATTTCTTTCATTAGGGCGAGGTAAACTTTTTCAAGAGAGTTGTGCTCAGTAACAAAGTAAATAAATATATCTAAAATTACTTTGATAAACTGTTTTTAATTATTTTTATTGAGGTCTAATTTATATACAATAATGTTCACCAGTTGTGTTTTCCAAAGTGGCTAGACCATTTTGCATTCTTACCAGTGATGTAATAGAGTCCCTGTTGTTCCAAATCCTATCAACACTTGGTATTGTCAGTCTTTTAAAATTCTAGCCATTTTTATGGGCATATGGCAGTATCTCACTGTGGTTTTAATTTGCATTTCCCTAATGACTGATGATGTTGAGCATCTTTTTATGTGCGTGTTTGACATTTTTATATCTTTGTTGAAGGATCCACTCTGTTCAAATCTTTTGCCTGTTTTAATTTTTTTTTTTTTTTTTTTTTTTTT